>NW_027466491.1:6277500-6545000 GCF_050575085.1 Anarhichas minor
ATAGTCGTTAATGCAGGAAGAGTTCAGAGGTAATAAATGGTTGGGACATTCATTTTACTACATGTTTTTTTACAGTCGCTTTTACTGCAGCTAAATACCATCTCTGTCTCCTCTAACTCTCAAGGCCACTCCAGATGACAACCTGACACAATATCACTTTCTCCTCTGCAGTTGTCTCACTAATTCTTCAATGACACCGGCTCCTTCTCACCATTACACAATCTTCATCTCACACTTTGTCCTCAAAGATCAAATTGCCAGGAGCGAGGGGAAAAAAAAAACCACACGAGGCTCAAGCCAGTTGGGAAATGACATCACTCCAATATTCGCGTCAATAGTCAAGTGGGAGGGAGAGAGGAGAGATGCTGTGACATTCACACTTCCTCCGCTCAATTTCCTCTCTAATCTTGACGGACATTTCATCCGAGATCTTTGTCTCTCGATCTAGATTGTCTCTCGATTTGTCATTTTCTGCCAGCTCGCCCTTGTTTACATTCCCTCATTCCGCTCACTCTTCCTCCCCTTTAACTCTATTTTCTACCCCGCAGATGTCGTCCTCTCTGCCTCCACCACCGACTCGCGCCACCTGAAAACACTGACAGCAGAGGCAGAAGCTGCACAGGGCCAATTTCCTGAGTGCTGCTCACCACTGGCACTCGTTTAATTACTGCAGAGACAGAGGTGGGAGGCAGGGCCTGTCAGAGCTTAAGCCTGGATCAGTGTGGTCCCTCACAGCTCTGGCTGTCCTAGGGGATGGCGATGTGTGGGGTGTTGGTGGTACCTGTCATATTCTATAGCTGCTATAAGGGCCCAAGCTGACAACTACAGATTACTTTTCTTTGTTGCAGTCCTGAGAGGCTTGGCAACCATATGGTCAGGATGCAGGATGAACGCTTTGAGTTTCTTTGCTTTTCTTTTAGCGCACACACACACGCACACACACGCACACAAACCATTTTTGTGGGCATGTACTTGGACTAAAAATGGTGTCAAAGAGGAAGTGAATTGTGTCTCAGTGGGAGCAGCGGCATCGTGTGCAAGAATGTAACAAACAAGCTGTTGTAGTTTCCATTGGATCATACATTTAGTTTAACACCAATATTGGCTCATTCTTGACGGAGTGTATAGGATACTGATGTAAAACGTTAGCTTAGCTTTAGCCCAATGCAGTTTTAAAGAGAAGAGTTTTGATTGCAATAGCATTTCAATCAATGTTAGCATTTAGCTTAAAGCACCACCATATATAACCTCAAGGCTTTTACACACAGGGAGCTTGAAGAATAAATGACACGAAAATATGAAATACACGCCTGCAAATATTTTTGCCTCAAAACTGTTCGTGGCCTGAGCTATTAAAAGCAATTTTAGTGATTATCTTTTTTTCAAAATGCTCTGAGGGAGTTTGCCGCTAGTAAACAGTTACTCAGTGTGGCTTTTATTGTAAAAGGCAAGAACGGAAGGAGCGGATCTTGTCTGCAATGATTGTTTCAAGGTTGAAAAGAATAATAAAGTTTTCCATCTTGTTTCGGACTACGGAGCCTCGATGTTGTTCTGCACATTGTGTACTTTTTTTAATATGTCTGTTCCGTGCTTGGACTCCCCACAGTGCAAAGTTTCCACGCATTTCCATGATGAGGAAAACCACTCATTTAGAATAAAGCCTGAAAGTGGGCAGATGAGAGTAAGCAAATAAAAAAACGAGAATTAAAAAAACAAGTTTTACACAGAGAGAAGCTTATTAAAAAGCGGCTGTCGGGCTTCACGGGCTTTTTCAATCAACTTGTTAGTCTCAGGGGCCACATGGCACAGGTGGTAATGGCACCACATCGTTGTTGAGTCTGTACGTGAAGACAATCATTCTTTTTGTGTGGTATAATTCGTCCTCCTCCCTCAGGAATGCTTTCTGCGACTGCTCCTGGGTGTTTCAGCATTGACTTCTTAGTCGTGTCTGATGTTTGGCTTGAACCCACTCTGATGATGGGAGCAGGATCTGTGGACATGGCCTGTTTTCCTTAAACATGTCAGTTTTGGATCCAGACTGTCAAGTCTTCACAGCATCGTGTCTGTGATGTTTCAAGCGTGCAAGACCTGAGAAATTAGACAGGTTGAAGGAACTTAAGAGTCAGTCACGCCTCCTCTGACCCCCCCAAAACACACACACACACCCCTCAGACATCCTGTTAGGCAAAGTCCCAGGTTCAGCTCAACATGTCCTGACATAACTCACCGACATAGCATCCAGTCAACTAGCAAGAACCCAGCATATTCTTGGGTTGGTGTTCAGTAACACTTCTTCATGCACACACAAGCTAAAGTCTATGAAAGTATCTGGACATCTTCAACTTTTCTATCTCCCAGAATCCTCTTATCTCTCCGTTCAGCTGCAAAGATCACAGTGTGAGCACGACCAGAGAAGATGAAAGTGAAATTTGAGCTGAATGGGGTTTTTTCTCGCTCACCACCCGCTTCAACCCCAGCCGTTGCACAGACTAACCATCGGTCTGCCAGGTCCATGTACATGCCCTGGCATGCCTCCTGACATTGAGTCAACCAGATATAGCCTATAGCCAGAAGTAAATAACATATTTGTTTGGAACTAACCACGGATTTGTTACACTGGTACATGGTTGTTAAGTATTATTGACAGCAGAAGGACAGTTTGGTTCATTAATGTGATTACATTTTTTGGAGGTCTACAGCACAGAAAAATATCCAATATCAGGCTTTAGGTACACAGACAGTATTAGTTTTGAGGATAATTTTATCCTTGATTTTGGTTCTCTCGTGGAATTTCTTGACTGTAATAAGCATATAGTAAAAACAACACTCGTGTGCTTTAAGTGTGAGTGTAGGGAGTAATCAAATGGTCAAAACAGGAGGAGTGACAGATACATTCCTGACGAGAGGCTTTGACGAACCGGACACAGACACAGATTTCTATGGATGAATACTGCATCCTCCACAACACTGCAGCGCAGCATGCTTACGTTGCAAGAGCAGCTGTAGCTCCTGTTAAATCAGGTACATCTCCGTCTTATCAAGCCTGCATGCTCATGATGTCTGTGCTTTCACTTCCTTGATCCAAAAGTTAATGTTTGCTGGTCTCTGCTAGCTGGCAAACACATTGTTTTTTATTTTTTCCACACGACATTATTCAAAGTGCACTCTGATATGCTGTGACAGGCCAACAGCCCACCGAAGGGTGAAAAAGCTTTAGTTATATGCTGTCACTAATTTTCACTGGCATGGTGTTTAAGTGCATGATAAGGCTTCTTGGCATTATACTGGGGAGACATTGGAACTAAAATGTCAGTGCACGAGTATCGTTCAGTGCCTTTCACTTTGTTTGACTAACTCGGTGTATAATCGTACACATGGCAATCATGTTCATTTTGTTGATTTATTCTATGGGCCCATCCCTAATGGGATTATAAAACATCAGTGTTTACAGTTACAATACAGGTTACGGTGCTGTCATAAATCAGTCCAAGTAATCGTGCCAAAATAAATAGAAATGACAATAAATCGCAACAACAATCATCCACTTCTTACTGAAACAAGGGCGTCTTAACTCCCATTCATTCCCTAAGCAACATTTTAATTTGAAAGTCTCTTTTTTTCACTATTTGCAATCCATATCAAGCAAATATTTAGCTATTGACCATTGCATTTTTTTCTTATTTGCAGAACTGAAGGAGAGTGCTGTACCATTTTGGGTTCAACTCGTCTGCACTTATGGCTGTGCCTCGTGTAACTATGGCTTATGTCATGAATAGCAGCTGGCGGTGAAATAACAGCTTGCGTGGGCCAAGACTGAATTTGATGCCAAGCCGTTTGAGGCCGTTTAAAAAGCGTGAGTCATGGTGAGGGGTAGCGCACCGTCACCGACTCTCGCTCACACACGTCTACTCTTGCTTTCTCTCTCTGTGTGTCTCTCTCTCATTTTTAGCTGTGAGAGAGGGTGGATCCAGGGTAGCAATGTTTCCTTCAAGTTGAGACACAGTATGCTGACAGGAGGAGTCAATAATAAAACCGGTCTGTCTGCTTGTGTTCCTTCTTATCTACCTGAATGACAAGGTTATCATGCACTTTCTATTGGTCTTTGAAGTTACACTGAGTCATGCTATTATATGGCAGACAGATAGGCTTCTTGAGTACACAAGGCAGGGAAAAATGAACATGGCAACGAGTTAGCTTGGCATAAAGACTGGAAATGGGGGGGGGGGGGGGGGGGGGGGGCAGCTAGCCTGTCTCTGAAAGGTAGCAACATTTGTCTAGCACCTCATATCTCATTTGTTTAATCTGTCCAATAAATGACACAGTCTGCGTCTTGTATGCTTTATTTATTTTTCACTGCATTGTGTAATCAGGAAGCCTATTCGTGTATCATATGACTATTATGCCCACTGTATAACTTTTATAACCGTATTCCCAAAATGTTAAACCTTTATTTTAAATCATTTGTTTTTCCATTTAGCTGCTAGACATTAGTGGGAAACCATGTTTTGTGTGGCATATTTGTGCATAAAGGGCACCTGGAAACGCATTTCAAGGCGGCGGCAGTAACACCTTAGTCTTTGTAGCTCAGTCCGTGGGGACTTGGCTGGGGAACTGGAGGGTTGCCGGCTTAAGTCCATATATGGCCCCAACTACTCGGGGTGCCGTGCTGTGATGAAGCCCTTTCACTTTGACATCTCGCCATACATAATGTATGTGTGTACAGGGACTGTTTGTGTGAACATACATAACGACAGAGTGAAACTAGTTAATTTACCCTTGCAGGATTAATAAAGTATACCTTCCTCATATATGCTAATGTACCATGTCGCCATAATATACTTACCCTCACTCACTGTGGAATTGTAGTCAGATACTTCCTTTGTAAGTGTCCATCTCTGGAAGGCTAAAAAAGAATAGCCTCCCTTCAACCACTCAGAATGAATGAAATTAATTTAGGGCATAATATAATATGTCATTGACCCAAGCTGAGCAGCAGCACACAGGATGCTACAGTCTAAATCCTCACACAGCCGTTACATTCATTATGTGTGAAAACTCTGTCCCAGATAAAGTGAGAAGAACATGTATGTAATATTCATCGAAATGTTACATATTTATACCTCACACAAATGTAATGCAGTCAGACATGCAGCCTGATCATGCTGCCTGTGTGGCAGTGTGTGTGAGTGTGTATAGGCTAATGACTCAGCTGTAGGGCATTCAAACTTTGCCATTCCACCAGGAAAAGTCAGTAAGTCGCAGCAACGAGCCACATGCAATATGCCACATGCAATATGCCACATCCGCACAAGCCAGCTGGCAAGTGTGCTCTCTGTGCACCAGTGATCATCCACACACATTCACAACATCTCCAGAAATGATATAACCTTTAAATGGGGTTACATCTGTTCAAAGGCCCACATATTTGGGCAGAAGATTGAAGAAGTCACAGACCATGATGCTAACAAATATAATCACATCCTGCCAGGAAAACTGTTGTTCAAACAATCTTAAAGGAATGCTCTACTCAAAATCTGTCTTTGAGCATCAACAAGACCAAAACTCTACGGCTAGCAGCTCTGTGAGGCTGAACTTAGGCATAGTGGTGCTTTGAGCTAAATGCTAATGTCAGCATGATAACATGCTCCCAATGACGCAATTAGCAGTTTACCATGTTCTCCATCTTAGTTTAGCATGTTAGCATGCTAACATTAAGCCTGACAACGGCAGATCAAATTGCAAATGCGATCTGGCAGAGCAAATAAAACAAGAGCTCACAGATTCCCAGGCAAGCTAACATTTGCTAACTAGCACAAAACAAAAAATACAGCCAAATCTGCTGGAATTTTGGTCGTAAAACAAATAACAATTTTGACCAGATGATATATGAAAAGTCAGGGGATCACCAAAGTTAGTAACCTTCATGGATCAAATTAGGGGCCAAGCCACAGACCAACATTGCCATACCTATAGCCATACTGCTAACTTGGCTAAATAGAAGGTTTCTAAGGATGTTATTTTTTGCATTGTAACTTCTGACAACAACTGCTTTGCAGACTTATCAAAGACACCTTACTAATCTACAGGCAATGACTTTCTAATCCTCAATCCCCTTCCAGTGGAGTATTTAGGAGCACCATGTTCAGTGTCTGGATCTAGTTTTGGCGGTGCAGGAGAAATAAGTCCTTTATTATTATGCAACGGCTCAAGCTGAACATCCTTTAAAGGCAATGCAGGTCATCAGCTAATAAGTTATATGCAGCTAAGGTGTATCTTACATATGTCTTCCAGTTTGGAGTCCAGAAGATTGGAACATGGCAAGGTTTGAACTGCTCGTAGGATACTTATTACAGTACGTGTGACACTCACATACTTTGTGGCTTTCATTTGACGGTTGAAAATGAGTTTGAGGTTTTGAGTTGACATATTTATCACGTGAGCTGTTCACTTCAGTGTTACCTGTGATGCACAAACACATGAAGGGAACGTTCAGGAATCAGCTTTCCAAACTGGACTTCACTGGTCTTGGCAGGCCTTCACTACCTCAAATGTCACCGCTATAAATACACACAGACACAGAAGCATACACACGCTATACAGAGTTTATATTGTTAGACTCATAGACCTGTAGACACAAAGTGTAGGAGTCCTCACTGAGGAACTGAGTCACTTGGCATGGAGAGCTTCATGTATGAGTGGAAAAAGGAACTGAATAATTTGTACATCAGCTACGGACAAGTTTAATCCCTCCGACTTAAAGCTGCTGCACATTTTGTCTTGCAAAAGCACAGAACATGAATAACTCAAGATGTTCTGGAGAGCTATGAGTGTGAAAAAGAATAACAGAATATAGCTACAGAAAAAAAAACTGCAGGGAAGCTTTGCTTGGAGGATCCATCTGGTCAGAAACTTCAAAATGAATTAAGTAAATACAGAGCGTTAAGCTGAATCAGAAGTAGGAAAAAATATATTACGGGGGGAAAAAAAGGGTTCCTGAGGCATTCAGTGTGCATGTTGCTCCATTTTTGTGAACGAGTCAAGGCCAAGCCACAGCACACAGACCAACAGTCCAGCGGTAAGGGGGCTGGGACAGCTTCCTGTGTGAATTAACATCAGCAGAGAGAGAGAGAGAGAGAGAGAGAGCGCATCATGGAAAGTTTGTGGTTTTCTCAGATGAGTCTCGTCCTGGTGACCGAGGATCAAAGTGGGAAGGGCTTATAGAGAGTTTCTCCAACTTGTTTTTCTGAAAGGTGATTGCCCTGTCATGGCTACACCCATAAACTCACAGCACGGTGACATCACTGCTGTTTCAGAGCTACATTTCCTTATAGCAGGCCGTTTTACATTCTTGGAGTGACAGTTCTCAAGTTGTTCTGTGCGAGCAAAAACAAAGTGTTCCAATGAGAACATAATAGAGGCCTACAATGTTTTGTATGACGTTTATTTATACGTCAACGGCAATATCTTGTGCTGAACTTGAGTAAATGCTCTTCCACCCCTGGTGCTGGATAACTGATGAGGTATAATCAGGTTTAAGTTCCTAGGACACAAATATGCAAAGTGGGTCAGGTAGTGAATTAGTAAGTGATTCTGCCCAATGACACAGATAATTATGTGTGAATGTTATTCAGATCTCTTGTATGTGTTTTTAAGTGTACTGGGAACGTCAGGGGCGTTGTTTTGTCTAATGTCTGGATGAATACAGCCTCTGTTGGTTTAGCTTTTGAGTGACCCGCAGATGTTGGAGTCTTTGCTGTTGCGCGTGTACTCTCATGTACGTCCAAGCATGTACATTTACAATGTGTGTGTTCACCACCATGTTTGGAAAACTCTAGCCACACCAGGGAGCAGCCAAGGTCTCGCTCTTCATTCCCGGCCTGACATTCTTTCCTCCACTTTAGCTCACGTGCGGTTTCAAGATAAAAGCCTCCATTCATTAATCTGACTGAGGGCCCAACGTAACGGCAGGATACCCCACCCTTGTCTGGCAACAGCCAGGGCCACATTTTATCCGGTGCTGGTGGCCCTCACATTAAAAACAACCAGTGGCACAGGACATGTTCTGCAGTCTGTGTGTGTCTGTTTCAGGTGCACTATATTCCGCAGTCTTTCTTGTACTCTACATATATCAAAAACAGCAGGAAAGTTCGGGGTTTTCCAGGTTTATTTAGCCTTCACAAGCTCGCTATGTTGCGTATACTTTCTTTCTCTTTCTCTTTTATCCTGACTTTTATCTCCCCTGCCGAGCTGCCAAAACTCGACCACATACCCCTACGCTCTGTCAGTAATGAGGCATATGCCTGTTTTGTGTGTCATACAGACGTGTGCTATCATGCTTGCTTGCAAATCTTCTGCTTGCTGCTGCACTGCCAGGAGGGAAATCCTGCAAGAGTAATGGGGACAGAAGGTAACTTCCTTCAGCTGCTACTGCTGTGAATTCAGTCAATTGATCACATTCTATTTAGAGTGATTGTTCACCCTAAATATGTAGTATTTCTTGCCAGTTACAATGCATGCACAATAGTGACCAGTTGGCGTGATGGAAAAGGATCAAAACATGCAAAGAAGCCTCTCAAACTGCAGCAAATCATCACTTTGCTGCCCCATACTATCCCAAACAGTTCATTTTAGAGCCTTGGCGTTAAGCTCTTCCATTGGTCATAAACACGCGATCGTTGCTCACTTATTGACCAGCCGGATGAATGCACTTCTGGCTCTTTCATTTGTCTTAATTGCTATTTAAACGGACCAATTGGCCGTTGGGTACCTCACAAAAACGGTCACCGTCTGCCATATTTTACAAAAATGTTGATGTTTGGAGCATGCAGAACATAAGCCCCTTTCGCAAATGCACTGCAACCCTTAAATTCTGTAGACGTTTCCGAAGAAGCTGTAAGTGAGGATGCAAATGTCCAAATCCATTGATCCGGAGATTAAACAGACTTTACCCTGCCAGCTCCTTTGTGTTATGTCCGATTGAGCCCATGTGTCAATAGAACCCCTCAGTGTTGATGGGGTTTCTAACATGCGGCTGGCATGAAACCAGAACAATACAAACATCTGAGGGTGAAGAAGAAGGGTAATTTACACAAATACGCCAAGGAAAATGTCTAACTGGAAAGACATTGAGATTCGGTAACTACTGTCGGTAAGGGCTGACGGCAGAATCGCCAGACAAATTCAACGAACGGCAAGAGACTCGGTTGTTTATGAACAAATTACTAAAAGGCCACAGGACAGTGGTGTTTTGAAACATTTTAATGTTGTGTAACTGTTTGTATTTATTCGATTTTAGGCTTGTATCTTTGCATAAAACATTGCAAAAGATAATTATGAAAACATAACTTATTAAAAATAACTCAGACTTCTGCATTCATGGCGAACTTAATGGCTTTTGTCACTAAAATCAACCTACTTTTAATGAGTGCATTTCTCAAACGCGATACCATAAAATCCAGCAACTTCACTGTCGGCAGAACAGAACAAAAGAAATGAGACTAAAAATCAATCTTAATGTGTAAAAAATAATATAATTTTCAAACATAACCTGCATCTGTTAAAGCCACAATCTACTCATTGCTCCAATGGTCACATATGGTCTCAGCTACAGCTCACTTGAACGTTACACTGCACTGGGTCAGTGATACTGTGTCTCAAGATATTTCACTCCACTGCTGTGAATATTACAAAAGGAATGTGGGAGTAATGTGAAAAGTCGCGGCTCACATGTAAACATCTCCTCATAAACTGGTATCATTTGCGAAAAAATGAAATTCTCTCCTCTATTAAACCATGACGTGTGCGAATCTAACAAATGGGTTACGTGTTAGTTTACATCAGTAAAACAGAAACGTCCATGCCTTCTGTAACACATCCAAAGTTTCCACTCTTTCAGAAAATAGCACGGCGGTGCGTAACTGTGGGCGAAACTGTGACTATGAATGTGATGGAGAAGAGAGTGGGGGTTTACACATGTGTGAACTTGTATGCCATTTGAGGATTTTCCTGCACACATGGGAGCACCTTCATTCGACACGACCAGGAAGTGAGTCACTTTCGTGTGGCCGTGGTTATGAGGAGGCCAATGAAGAGTAACACATTTTTTATTTTGCCTACACCTACAGACTAATATTTGTATTCTAAAGAAACATTTATTATTTTTTTTAGTTTCAGATAAAACAAAACCGTAGCAATGAATAAACCTTTTAAATGTTACAATTCCCCTCCTATATTAAGAGAGTGTGTGGTGTATTTCATTTTATATTATGTGACTGCAACTTTTTGGAACATACCTGCACTTTTAAATAAACATAACAGTCCAATTATCACTTTTTTATACATTACAAGAAGTAAAATAATACAAAGATATAGAGGAAAATATGTCCATCACGCCTATTGCCTTAAATCCCTGAAGCTTTAATTTTAAGAAATACGTTCAAAGTTTACATGTTTTACTGAGTCGGCTGCACATTTTCCATTGAAAGCTAGACAGTGAATAAGAAGTAAAAAAGTCACACTTTTGAGTATCATGTCACTTTTCTGAAAAAATGAAGACTCAAAACTCTCAAGACAGTTGAGAGGTCAGATAAGTGACATCACGAAAACACTGGAGAATACTCAAGTTAGTCCATCTCTATTACGCTGATGGTTTTTAATGAAGTCTAGATTTTGTGTGCGTTTCCGTACACCTTCAGTGTGATTTACATCATGGTTGGAGCACTCAGTGGGTCGTCGTTACTCTGTCTGTAACAAACAAAGCACAGCAGCCTGTACTTTTCCACTGATTATAATGAGCAAATAGGGACTGTCAGCTGACAAGAAAGCAGATTCCACTGCTTCCTGGCACAATGTTGTTGGCCGCCCACTCTGCGTTTGACGGGATCACACACTCTTTCAGTTGATAGAGACTCTTCCTGTTGCATATGTGGATAAACAGCCACACATTTGCACACACACACACACACACACACACTGAGAAAGAAAGCGAGAAAGAACCAGGCACTGAGGTGACACACTGAACTGAGATAATGTAAACTGTCTCGCTCTCTCTTCCTGTCTCTGTCTCTCACACACACACACACCTGTTCTCTAGCTGGAACACCACGGCCCGACCTGATAATAAGCAGCAATAAAAAAAAAAAGATCATTACCAGAAACAGTCTGTCAACCTGTTGTGACCAAATGTTTACAAATACCAGTTGTTACAAATGAAGATCTTGCAGTGTAAAACGTGTACTACTTTTAAATAGATGACTACATCTTTAGGCCAAACAACTCCTAATGAGGTACATTTTGCAATGTCTGACCCGCAGCTTTATTAAGCAAACTTACACTACCCTCAATACATTCTGGCCACTTGTGAAAAAAATTGGAGAAATGCTGCTGAACCACTTCCTCAGTTAATGAGACCGCATAGGATTAAAAAAAATAATGCATTGTCACAAAGCGTAATGCTGGGCTGTCTTTCTCAGCTCGTGAACAGTTGAAGTTTTAGAGACACGTGGTTTTCACAGGACAGCAACAAAAAGTCCGGCTGCTGTAGATGTGATCCCTGGACAAGAGAACTCAAAACTACTGAAGCTACTGAAGCATGACATGAGATAAACAGTGTAATGTGTTTATATTTGAAGGGGGGGGGGGGGGGGGGGTGCCTTTATTAGACACTGTAGAGAGTTGAAATGAAGAGGAGGGAGAGACATGGGGGATGGCATGAAACAAAGGCAGCTGGTTAGCATGTTAAACTCCGACAGGCCACCAGGACGAACTGTAGGAATGTGTTTCTTTGTGGAGAATGGAGACCAGGAAGGCTACTGCCAACAAGAACCCTTCCTATGTATGGAAAATGAGCAAGATCGTGATCTATACAACTCAAAACCTCTCCTCTAACAGAGTAACTAATACTAAATGGGTAAAGATGTAAGCACACGGCGCTGGATTCAGTCATAGGTGGTGGAGAACATTAAAAATGGTTTTATCTGGATTTACGGGAAGTCAAAATTGGGGCCAACTTTGTGTAATCTAAAAGTCCATTCCAGATCTGAGGTGGATTGAAACTAAATGCTGTTCGTTTGCCCTCTGGAAACAGTCAGCAGATAATTACCAGATCAACCAAGCACAATCAGAGATGTTCCTAAACCATGGACGGATTGGATTATGGATACAGCAAAGTCAATGTTACTGTTTAGGCCTATTTCACTACATATTCTGTCAGCCTTTGCTTACGGACGGAATTGTAATAGAATACGAATGTAAAGTAGTTTTAGTTGCTGCCGCAGATTCCAACTTCTTCTACTTTGTCGTTTCCTTTGTTGTCGTTTGCTTTTGTTTCCTTTTCTGGTTTTTTTCTCTCTCTCTCCCCCTTTACCTCGCGTAATTCCGACAGCCCGTGAACGCGGCGCGGCTTCATGCTGCGTCTACCTCTGTTTATTTTCAGAGCGGTGACGCGGACGCTGCACTCCGCCTATATGGGGCTCGTCAGACGGCGGCGGGGACCGGGATTGGTGAGCTGTTGTTGCTGTAGCAGCTTGTGTCGGCGCTGTGGTGGAGGGAGGAGGAAGAGCGGGGTATAAAAACCCGCGCCAGCGCTGAGAGCTTCACTCTGGTGGAGGAAAGTGAGCACGGAGGGTTGGTAGACGTGGCACCAAGTGACCCCCCGCAACTGCCCCCTGTATTTACAAACAACAGGCGTCTATTTGCCCCCACAACCCTGTACCGTCTCGGCACACGGACTCTCTCTGAAGGAGAACTCCCCTCGACTAATAAATGCCAAGAGGAAAAACGAAAGAGCCAACTGATCAGGATCGCCGCTCGGACGAAGTGGAGAAAAACGGTCGGACGAACACGTAGTGACTAAAACAAAGCACGGATCGCCGCCGTTACCGTTCTCAATGCATACCCTTTGTGCCCGGGGAACGATGAAGCCAGAGATCACCGCCGCCGTCGGATTTCTGTCGAGATTTCTGCGGGTAAAAGGTCACGTAAACGACAGACAGGTCCAAACATTCAACCAAAGCTTACAGGATATTTTGTCAGGTAAGAAAAACACACAATCCTCTTATTTGCGCCCACAAGACGCCAGTTAAAAACACCTCACCGTATACACTACACTCTCACACGTTTGGTTTAGGTGTCTTTGGAGCGTCAATTGCTTAAATTCGGCTTTTATTTGGGTTTAGATTGATTCAGGAGAAGCCTTTCTTTGTTCTCGCAAGTATCGCTGTCAGCGCTACCAACGCGCACCGCTGTTTGCGCACATCGAAAAAAGGGAATGGAAAAAAACAGGAGTAAACACAGCGGGCGATCTTAATCGAACGATTTTGTCGACGATTAAATTGCTACAATCGGATATTTTATTTACCACAAAGATACAAAATGAGGCGGTTGGATGTGTTACTTTGTTTGGAAGAAGAAAAGGAGGAGGAGGAGGGGGGAGCGCGAGGAGCGAGGAGCCTCAAACAAGGAAGTGCGCCTCGGTCGATAACGCTCTCAGAGAACTGAGCAAAACAGCCCCCAGTGAGGCTGCTCAATTACGTAATGCATTGGACGAGATGGGTTGATAATGAAAACAAGTCCAATACCAAACCAATCTGCAGCACTGGCGCTTACAGACATATTTATTTTTATTTTTATAAACAGTCTTGTTATTTGAAAACATCACATTTTGCGACGTGTGTGTGTGTGTGTTTCAACAGTGAGGGAATGACCTTGTTTATTTTGTTTCCCGGCATTTAACGTTACATTTTGACCTTGTTTACGGTGATGTTATGTTTTACCACGTCTCCCGTTCATTTTAGCACATTAGCTATTTACAGTGAAATCACATTATTCTGCAGAAAATGCAGCCTTAAATTCAGCCTTACCTATTTTATTTATTTTTTGTATTTTTCGTTTTTTTTAGAGAACAGTGCTGCTCGCGGATTGTGTCTAATTTTCTGCTCTGAACACATTCCAGCCAGAGAGCTCTTAAGCTTCTATACATCTGCCTCCATATACTAAGCAGATGACCTACATTTCCTCCATAAGGAGCTCACTTGTATAAAAAAAAAAAAAAAGTACTTTGCAGATGCAGTAGGCTAGTATGACCATCGTTGTAGGTAAATAACAACATCTCCACAGTTAGAATATAACTGGTTGCCCAAAAAGAACGACACAATACCATTTAGTACAAACTGCAATTCATTGTAGGTGGCCTTAGGTGCCTGTGTAAAATGGGCATACGTGTTTTTTGGAGAGTTGTTTGAAGCAAATCTTGAGATAAGATTTCCCCAAAAAATATCATCACTAAGCACATTTTGACAACTGTTTGTAAACAAGACACAGTTTGAGTTGTATGGACTCCGCTGCCGTGAGGTCTGCATATGGGGGAGGGGATGTTTTTCCCGGTGGGCGCCTATAGAAGGACATTAAAGACACAGGCAGCGTAATCGGAGGGGAAATCCACTAAAATGAATTGAACCTTGCTGTATATTTAGTGCACATAAACATGAATTATATCAAAGTAATGTGAATTGTAAGGTTCATCTGTCGTGTGCAAGACTTGGATGCGATGATACTGTATTTTGAAACTGCCGTTAACTGATTTATAGTCCAATTCAAACCAAAATGTCCAACGCGGTCTCATTTTGTGCGCGAGGCAGAAACAAAAGCATGTGGTAGTATTCTGTGAGGGCTCGTTGCTACTAAACTAGGCCAGCCGGAGCTCTTTTGTGCCTGGAAACGCCACAACCGCTCACTATTGTGTCTGCCTGCTGAAAAGCTAGGGGTGCCTAGCTCCCCTAGGCAAACTAGGCCCAGTGACCAGATTTCAAATCACGATAGTTGTGTAATAGTTTTCGAAAGAGCTTCGATTCGTCTATTTTTATCAGCAGCAGTGGGATTTGATGAAAACAAGCTCGCAGAGCGAGCCAAAAGAGAATCTCCGTATGTTTTGTTTCTGGTGGTCGAGGTATAAACAACCCTCTGTTGTTAAACGGAGTCAAGCGCACACTGGTCTGCATTCTTTTGTGTTACCTGTCTGTCTCCCCCCCCCCTTCCTCCCATGTGCCCTCCTTTTTAAGAATAGGCCCTGTTGAGCTGATCTTTCCCCAGCTGCTCCAGTGTTTGAGGGTCGCGGCCTTTTGTGGCTCAGTCCGAGGCTGAAAGATCATTCAGGCCCTTGTGCTCTTTCACGAGTGCCAGTCCGTCCATTAGCTCGGCAGTATACAGCCTTCTGTGATAAGACACGGGGGGGGGGGGGGGGGGGAGGGGGTTGTTTTTATCCGGTGGATGCATACAGGTGGCCTTCGGGCCCCTGGCCTGAATGCTGGCCTACTTCACTTACCCTGTTTCTCTTTGTCCACAATGAAGTTGGAATCAATGGCAATTCAGTGTGGATGCATCTTGTCAGAGTAGGGGGGGGGGGCAGATTTAAAACTATCCTAGGAAGAAAGTTAGAAAGTCCCCTTTTTTTTTTTTTTTTTAATGTATGCCAAAAGTGAATTTATGCAAGGAAAGAGTGAGCCATGTTTTACTTCCTCAAACACCCAAAATCTGTCAGACAGTCACCAGTATAATTTTCCCCTCATCGTCATAACCACTAAAATGCCTTGAGCGTACCGTAAGCAGCGTCACTAGTTTCACTGCACTTTGAAAAATAAACTTCCACACAGACTCTGACGAAAAGAAAAACAAGGTCCTCTCCCTTTAAGAGGCGGAGCCTGGTGTCCCAGATGGCCGACAACATTTGGTGTTTTTGTTCAGCCAGTCATGGGAGAGTCCGTCACACTGACGACAGCCAGGGGAGGGATTGTGCAATTCAATGGCCCTCTTTTTGTCACGTAGGCCCAGGGTGCCACTGGCCGCCTGTTTATGGCTGCTTATCAGGACTCTAACAGGTGGTGCTTTTCTGTCCTTCATCTACTGAACACAACTGTGCCCTGCACTTTAGTGTAGATACGTTTTGTTTTATGGGCGATAGGCGAGACACTTGCAAGACATCAAAATGTAATGGATTACAGCAATTATAATTTTCTCTAAATAGGTAGAACGTTACAGTTCATGCTTTTTGCAAGACATTTTATTTTGACTAGTCGGATCCCAACTTGCCTCCTGGCAAAATAGCAATACATGAGATTAAGATCTACTCCTCTTAATCATTAAGCCCAATTCTTATTGGAGACGACCCAAATGTACACACTCAGTAATGTTTTCAATGAATTACATTATTTATTGGTTTATTTGGTAGGGAAAGTGCACATTAATGAATATTACTATAAATGCACCAGAGCTGGCCAAAACCATCATCTGTAGTCCTGGACTACAATTGGTTAAAGCATTTGTATGATAAATAAAGACTTGACATATTTTTCATCGTCCTTTCAAGACCCTGTGTGTTTGTTCTTTTTACGATGTTCCCATCTTAAACAGTTTTTACAGCCATGGTATTTTTATTGGATCACGTCTGACTTATCTGACACAGTTTCAACCTTTGGACGGCCTCGGTTCACATCCATGTAGTCGGTGTACAACAACACATTCTTCTCCTTTTTATTGGTGCACATGATGCGATTTTACCCGCTTTACATGTTATTACAAGCAGCCCGATGGTAGTCCCTCCAAAGCTTAACTTTCTCTCCGTCTACTTTTCTCTCCCCTTTGTCTCTGCAGAGCAATACAAGCACCACTGGTTCCCAGACAGGCCCTGCAAGGGTTCAGGTTACAGATGCATCCGCATCAACCACAAGATGGACCCACTGGTGGGGCAGGCGGGCCAGCGCATCGGCCTGACCATCCAGCAACTCTACCAGCTGCTGCCCAGTGAGCTCACGCTCTGGGTGGACCCCTTCGAGGTGTCCTACCGCATCGGCGAGGACGGCTCCATCTGCGTCCTGTACGAGTCACAGCCCTGCCCCGTAGTAATGCCGGCGATGGTCACCATCAGCTCCCCCTCAGGAAACGGTATGTCGGGGAGCCCCATGGTGGACAGTCGCATCAGCTGCAAGGAGGAAATGATGGTGCTGGGCAGAGCCAGTCCCTCCAAAGCCTACAATATGATGACTGTGTCCAGTTAAAGAGGCCCGCCGTCACCCACCCCGGCCTACTTTTGTTCTGGGTCCCGTTGTGGCTGGTCAGATCGTATGATCAGATCAGGGTGAGCCTTTTTGAAGCTAAGAATATGAAATGAAATAGTGAAAGAAGAAAAAAGAAGAAAAAGGATGTGGCCTATCATCCAGGTGATGGAAACCTTGATATTTTTTACCCTCTCCCCCCATTAGCATCTGTTCTGTTGAGTCATTGGATCAGCTCGGCACTTATTTTAGGAGAAGCTTTGTGGAAATGGGACTGTTGGGGCAGCTAAACAACCAACCAACCAACCAACCAACCAACCAGGAACCCCCTCGACTGTAAACAACATGGTGATCAGCTCCACCTCCCAAGGGGCTATCATTGACTTTGCACTTTCTTACTTGTGGTTACGATGGGTACATGTTTAACACACCACAGCAAAACACCAGAACCTAAATTGTAAGGTTTTTTTTTTGTTTTTTTTTAAATCAGGAACCTACCCCTTGAATTTCAAAATCCTGAGGTTTTTCAATTTGCCGTTTTCACTTGTTTTGTTTCTTGGGTGGGGGAGGAAGTTGAGGTTTAGACTGAAGCCTTTCACAATCCAAGCTCAAGGTAAAGAAACACCCAATGAGAGCATCTCTATTTTCTATAAGACCCCCTTTTTGGAGCACAGGGAATTAGTTTTCTTTATCTTGTAGCTGGAAAAAGGCTTTCAGTCTCAACTTTGCCTCCCCCCCCTCCCCTACCATCAACACAGAGCCTCAGAAAACCGTCATCTCAGCGTTCTCTCTGTAAGTGCAAGTGGAATGTGTTGTGACACCTGCTACCTGTGGATACCAGTGTGTCCCGTTGCACTGTCGCCCTCCCATCACCCATGTATGTGTAGCTTTCTGGGGGGAGGGCAGGGGATCCGTCTCCTATCCCCCTCCCCCGAGTTAATGAATGTTGTTGAAAATCACAATCAAGTTCCTGTGTTGTTAATATTGCCCCCTTTCCTCCAACCACTTTGTCATCTCCCGCATCGCCAAAATTCAAAGTGTAGCAAAAGGGGGCGGCCTATTTTACCCAAATTTTGGTCTCGTGGCCCTGAATTGACGTTGAATGCACTTTGACGTGAGATTGTGTGGGATGTGTACTTTGTAGAGAAAATCGCCTGCATTCCATCCATTCGAATGTCATCTTTTCGCGCCGTTTTTATTGTCCTCCCTATTCTTAGCCGTTTGTTCATACTGTAGCTCCCACGTTGGGATAGACTAATGTCTATTAAATCGGGAGTGTGCAACTCTGGATTTCAAAACTTTTTTTTTTTTTAATGACACTGTATTTGTGAAAATTTCAGAGCGCTTGATTTGGAGAGTATTTTAGGTGGTATGTTAGAAACATTCTGTCATCCGTTCATATGGCACTGTTCGCTCTGGCAGGACGCAGAGCTAAGCTGTCCCCACCCCCCCCACCCCCAGATGGTATTTTGTGTTGCGGATAGAAGAAAAAAAAAAAAGTTAGTCTGGACTAAGTGATGACTGTGTAAGACTTTGGCCAAAGGGAGGTCTGGAGCGCCAACTGTTAAGAAATTAATATGAACTTAAATTACAAACACCAGGCCTCGTCAGCCTTCTATAATCATTTATTCCCATGGTCTTGTAAAAAAATGAGATCCTTATATGTGCATTGGAGGTTCATTGCCTTACGAAGACCTCATTGTCATGAATTATGAGCCATTCGTGATTTTTTTTTTTTTTTTAAACTAATATCAGGCGTATGTGAGCCAGCCTGGTTCGTGCGCTGCCCGGACCCTCACTGGAGGTGTCCATTTTCCAGCCTGGCAGTGTCAAATTCCCCCCCCCCCCCCCCTTCCTCTCCCTACACTCCTCCTGGTGTGTGGGGGTCAGAGTGCCTCACGTGCCACATATCACCCCTCAGCTCAGACCTCCTGTTCAGGCAAAAGCAAGGCAGCTTGCTGCTAGCGGACCCCCTGTGGATGCAGGTGGACTTAATGTGACACATATCATCATCCATCACTGTGGGGAGCTGGGTAAGGAAGGCGGGGATGGGAAGCTGGTGTGAGAGAGGGGTGGTGGGGGGCCAGGGTCGGACTCTTTTTGTCCAGGGCAGCTAAAATCCCTCCAGCCCCCCCCCACCCTTCTTGACTTATTCAACATCCCCCCCACCAAGCCCTCGACCCTCCCTAAAGCAGTGATGGATCGAAAACAAAAACCAGCACATGCGCTTGGCGCGCTCACGCTGCACTTGGGGGGGCGAGAGATAAGGAAACATGGATCAAAGATGAAGAATCAGGGTACTAGGCCGTTTTCTGTTTTCATCTCACTGGATTGCGCTGCACTCGATTACTGCGTTTGAGTAGCAACTTTGTTTACATGCATATGAAAGGGTGTGATGGCTGTCTGATGTACCCCCCCACCTCACTCCTGGTTGTGGGGCTGAGTGGTTTAACAGTGAGCTGGAACAGAGGCTGGGGGGGGCGGCTTCAGGTGCCGCCTGGGCCTTCGCCACTGGCCAAATCTGTCACGGCAGGCTGGTCCACTGCTCATCACCAGACCTATGGGTGTTTAAGCTCCCCTAAGCCTGAGAGGATCATGGGTAATAGAGCTATAGCCTTTGACGCACTGCAACCTAGCACCCCCTCCCCCCCCCTCCCTCCCCTGCTCTCTGTTGATACTCCCTTCAGCAATCTGTGAAAAGCAGCGATTCCATGTTGGCTAGATGGAGAGGAGCTCCCTGGGATGGGATCCCAGGGCTTTGGTTCCAGTTTTAAAATCACACTGCTCCATTAAAGCTTTTATGTCATGTGACAAGATGTTTTGAGATTGATCTATATTTCGGACGTGAGATGATCGTCCCAACTCACTTTTCTCTAGATGTATTTTATGGTCACACTGGTAGATTTTCTCATCTTTCCACTCCGCCATCCCCATTTTCTCCTCTTCATCCTCTTCTATAAGAGGATTTTTAGTCTGGTGATCTAACCCACTTTTAACAGTCCTTGTTTTTATTTTTTTTAGAGCTACAAAAATTCAAAAAATCACCAAAATCCCCTTTCGACACCTTCTCAACTGTACTACCACCACCGGAAATGGTTTAAGTCCTCAGTAATATTGATTATTTAAATGGCATCCATTGAGCTTGTGCGCACATAGGTTACATTGTTGTGAGAGTGCTTTTGAGTAGTCGGAGGTAAAATAGCACCTAAAATGCACTAAATATGTCGAGTTGAAGTTGTGTGACATTTGTTTTGGGGACGCAAGGAGTCTCTCCTGGAATGTATTGCCAAACTCAGGCCTCGGACATTCAATAAATACCCTTGTGGAGAAGTTGTGCATGTTAAGACATGAAACGGGAAGGGAACAGCAGTTTCGTTGTCATTGTCAAAATTGTCATCGATTAGTCGAATTATTGCCACTTTCACATTTGACGTGTTTTACACATTGTAGAATGTATTGTAACTGTACGGCATATGGTAGAGTACATAACATTACACATGGGAAGTGCCAATAATTGCTATCCGTAGGTGTTTTTTAGATTTATTCCTTTTTGTGTTTCATCTTTTAACATGGATAACTCTTTTCGTAAGTGAAGCCATTTGTGATGGGAGTGTTGGCAAGGACCAAAGTTGTTTGGGTAAAAAAAAAAAAAATATTAGTTTCCATGATCTGTAAGTGTAGACGTATCCTTTTGTTTTTGTTTTTTCTTCTTTACTTTCTTTTCAGTTTGTTCCTTTTTTTTTCTATTTACGTACAAAACCAGAAAATAGACAAAAAAATCTGAGCTTACCCAAGAAGAAAAGCTGTCTATCTTGTGATTTCATGTCAGTACATCTTTATCGTGTTCAGTTTCTTTTCCTTGGGTATGTTGTGATGAACTGCTGTAAATTTGTACAGTTCATGTAAATTGATTGTGCGGAAGTTGTACAGATTTCTATATTTTGGAAGAAAAGTTTTTTTTCTCTGTAATAAAAGATTTCCTATCTTGGCATCATATCCCCCCCGTGAGCTGTGTCATTATTTACTCGGTACAATGAAATGATGACTTTACAATTTAAAATCAAAAGGCACACATTAATCTTTAAATTCAATGGTTGAGACGTGTATTTTGCATGTCATTGTTTACCTGAAGGAGGATCTAAGAATATACGTGATACAGCAAGAGCTACACAAGCCTAAACCCTCGTGGTGTGGCCCCACTGGGGCCCAGATTGGAATTGGGACTGGAGAGGAGATCAAGTCACTAGTTCTCAGTCCTCACGGACATTTGCCCCTCTTGGGACGGCAAACTGCACTTTGAGTATAAAGAGATTTTAGGTCGCGTTCCATAAGCACATTATCCTTCTACGCAGCTGACACGGCTCTGCTGCTAAAACTAAATAAAATCTGCCTCGCTGATGGGCTGGATGACTGTCGGTAATGTTGATGCAGCTCCATATTTTCGGAGTAACCGGAACATTTCATAAGCCCTTTGCTGCGTCCCCTTAAAATGACTGTGGCCTGCCCTGATCAGCAAAGCCAATTGCTTCATGGCCAAATGCACATGATGTTTTTTGGACAGTTGGAATAAAACTCAGCGTTCCGTTTCCAAATGGAACTGCCAGTGCTTCCACCTCTTAAGTGATATGGATGCGACAGATGGTACCATTAGCACTTTGTTTTCCCCCTGAGATGTTGAGAGAATCCTTGCTAACTCTGCCGCTGCGCCCCAAACCAGCTGACTCTGCAAAACCCAGAGTTTGGATTGAGACTGCAATCTTTTGCAGCACTCTCAATCCCCCAGCTTGCTTAGCAGCAGACGGAGAAAAGAAAAACATTTGGCTCATTTTGACACGCAGACAAAGGATGGAACGAGAAGAGCTGGTTTAGCAGGAGCCGAGGGGGTGGTGGGGTGGTGGGGGGGGGGCGGAGGGACTGGGGTTGTGTTGAAGTCTGGCTTTGACTCTCCAAACACTGGCAAGCACGGGGCCTCAGCAGCTGGGGAGTGTGGGTATTGTAGTTTTAAGTTATTGAAATCTGTCAGCATGAAACAACGAGAGAGATCAGTCCTATTTAGCATTTTCTTGGTGCATATTCTCTGTGCTGCTTACTGCTAAACTTCCCCGTTCGGTCTCCGTGGAAGCAGGTCAAAGATTGTATGGACCAGCGTGGTTTCTCTGCAGAAAAATATCATCTCATGGGGGGGGGGGGGGGGGAGTGAATACAGAACCATCCAACAATGACACAAAGCACACGTGATCCAGATTTAACAGGATATTTGCAATCCTCCCCGGACACGGTTTTGCAATGACTTATTTGAGCAAGATGTTTTGACCAGTTATTCATCTCAGAAATGAAAAGTCGATTGGATGAACTTAATCATGTTGACATTATAAATATTTGCTGTTGCAACATGTGAGATGATTTTTGACATTAATATTCCCATAAATCTTTTCTTTAAAGGGTCAATTTATACTGCACTTGACTTACATTTCCTTAAGGCGGGCAAAATCATGAACTTCACAACATGTATGTAAATCAAGAGATTTAAGACATCAGCATAAATCTCTTTTTACTCTACTAATGAAATAGCTGCTAATATTATTCAAATTCTATTGCAGCGTATGTCATCAAATTGCATTGGAGTTTCAGCTTGGCACTGATGAAACAGCAGTGTAATATCTTCTGCCCTCCCCTCCCACTCACGTAGCAACAGAAATCACCCTGTAGAGATGGTTTGATTAGGTAGAAAGTTCTGGAAGGTGTGGCTGATTACCACAGAGGGATGAGGTGAATATAGTGGAAGGATTATAGTCGCTATGATACAGTAATGGCATGGAATGTCAGGCCACTTTAGTCTGTGAAAAATTCGTACTATACAAAAGTTCTGCCCTCTGAGTCTGTGACAACATTTATGTATGCTGAGTCTGAACAGTGTGTACAAACAATATGCTACTGTCTGAGAACAAAGGCATGGTGAGTGACAGTGTGAGCTTGGTGTGTCTGCTAACAGGGGGGGAGGCAGACATCTGGGACCCGCTTTATTGCCAACAAGATGACAGGCTAGCCCTCCCGCAGAGTGTGTATGTGTGTGTTTATGCGCCTCTGCTTAAAAGACAAAGGCTATGCTGCAGCTGCATTAGTCACAAAGCCTTTTTGTGAATGTGCCTCACCTCTCAAAGTCAGGTGAAGAGAGTTGCATTCACCTTCACAAAGAAAACCCGTTTGATTTAGCAATTTTATTACAATGTAGGAACAAAAATCAACAGCCGAAATCTTTCCCTGCAAGTATCTTGTACAAACTCTTGTGTGTCCATGCTGTACGGTACTCCAGTGTGTTTTTCCACTGGATTTCCTCTTTATTAGTGTGTGTGTGTGTGTGTGTGTGTGTGTGTCATTCAAAGACTCTTTGAAACAGATCTCTGCCCTAACTGTGTGGGTCTCCAGAGTATTAGAGGCAGTACCCGCTATCTCTCTCCCTCCCCTCAGGGCACGATTCATCCTCAGCCCCGACATCTGCTTTACCCCCCAACTGCACATGCCCTTCCCGCCAGCATCCATACGGGGACAATGGACTAAATAGAAGACAGTGGGGACAAAGACGTCCAGCTTGGGCCAGCCACGTCACTAAAGCTGGGTGGATGGCTGAAGGAGGGGTATGTTTTGTTTAGTGCAAACTGATATACCATAGATACCATTTTGAAACAGATGCTGAGGGGTACGCCATAGTTTGAAGCATCGGGCCACTAACCAAGCTTCAGTATTTCAAGAGTTGGAAATGAGAATGTGTTGATTTATTTGACTCCTAGAAACACCCAATGTTACCCATTTCAAACTCTATAATAATCTTTTGTTTCAAAATGTTTACACTGCGTGAAAATACAGTGTTCATGTATTCTCCCTTACTTATGGCCAGTTGCTTTATAACACTTTAGCTTTGCACAACATACTTTATTATTTGTAAATGATAGTTTCTGTATATATTTTGTAAACTAGCATGTATAAAGAAGCTATGATGTATGAAATCTGTGTGAAGTTAGTTAGTTGCCTGATATTGAGACTGAAGGTATAGTAGTAGTTGTTCCCTTAGTTGACACCGTCACACCAACATTTAAAACTTCAACTTTCGAGACTTTTGATATGCAAATTGCAATATAGTATTTAAAGTGTGTTTTACAGCAGCAGCAGCAGCAGCTTCTGTGTGGTGCTGCCACTACTGTATGCCTTTATAAGCTAACCAGTCAGGCCTCACATTGTCTTGTATGTGGAGGTAAAATATATTTCACGGCAACTAAAAGAAAGTGGTAAAGTAAGAGCCTGTGATTTGATTTGTATCTCTTCAGAGTCTATCTTCAGCAACTTCCTCATGCCCTCTCCCCTTACTTTACACTCAAATAGATCCTCTCATCAGTCACCCTCTTTATCTCCCTCTCAGGTTATGTCTTCTGTTTTTCCCCAGATTCTTCTCATATCACTTCCTCGCCCCCTCCGCCCCCCCCCCCCCCCTCCTCCATACCCTCTACATCACCTCGTGCTCCGTCTATCTTTATCCCTCCCTTTCCAAGCTGCTGGTGTCACCTAGCAGCTCACACTCCCACAGCAGAGGAATTCATTCCAGAGTCTGGCAAAAGGCCTTATTGGGGTAAGGTGAGGGGTCTCAGTGGGAATCATGTGGTGGAGTGTGTCTCTGTATATTGCACCCTTGTGTCTGCATGGCGTATGTGTTACTGTGTCTATGAGAAAAAAAGAAAAGAAAGTAGTCTTAAAGTCCCAAAATATAAGGTCTGTTCATTCTCGGCGGTGTTAAGTGACTGATTCTTGGAGCCCTTCCCAGGCTTGGATGGGCTTTTGGTGGAATCACTAGTTTAAAAGATGAGCATCTGCTTCAGAAAAGAGACGGTTCTTTAATACAAACTGAAAGATTAAAATCTAAAACGTATGAAGAGAAGTTAGATGGCTCCCAATGAACACTTCAGTATGAAACAAGCTACAAATGCTGAGTACAAACTGAATAAAGCGTTCAGCAATTTAAATCAGATTGCTCTCGGATTCTGGGTCAAGTTTGGAGTGAATTCAGTGCGCACAGCAAGCCGTTTTGTGCCAAATTGCAATTTTTCTACAGCTCTGATTCTCACTTCCCATCGGCTTCTTTCTTCTTAGCGATGAAGGTTGAAGGGAACCGTAGTATTTAAAGACGTCATCCATACGCAACATGATTTCTCAATAATGAAGCTGAAATAATGGAAACTCACATCCAATTTTTTTAGGGGGGGGGGAGCAGAACAAGCTGTGAACACAACATTGTCATCTTTTAAAGTTGCTGCGGCCAACACGTTTGCAAAAAGTTGCCTTTTTACACATCCAACACAGCTAGCATTAGCATTCATAGTCATGTTTTTGACCTCAAGGCAAATAAGTCCAGTATTCACTCTCCTTTGGTCTCCACTAACTGTTCAGGGAAAAGTCTGGCTCATTAGCAGGTCAATAATGAAGGAATGAGGCTAAAGAGATGTCACTACAACCGACCCCTCTCACATTACACTTAGTCATTTAATCCATGGTTGATAAAAAAAAAATATTGAACTATTTGAACAATGATAATACCATTGAAAGAAAGAGCAATTTACATTGACACATGGAACCAGCAGCATCTCCCACTTAGCATCTCTTTTAGAGAAACAAATTGAAACTGTGTTTATGTTTTTCATGTCCGTCCCCACATTATCTTTCTAACCAGGAGCAGTGATATCAACAAGCTCTGCGTCCTGATGATAAGCTAACAGGCTAACCACCGCCGATGTCTTCATGCGTTTGTGTTCTCCCACACGTGGTTATCTGAAAGTCGGCGGTCAGACATGGAGGCAACATATTCCTGTGGCCGGCCTCTCCCAACCAGTAGACAACACGCTCAACCACGCAGAGGGGGAGAAAGAGAGAGAAAACCAGCCACCTAAATATAGCCGAGCATTGGGGCTCAGCAAGAGGCCCTCTGCATGAGGTCTGGCCACACACACACACTGAGGCGCAAGTTTACATGCATGCCACACACATGCATGAACAGATTAAGTTAGTTTAAACCCTGCGTACAAAAAGGAAAGAGGAATCAAACTGCTCCTGCATCCATTTTTAAAGACACTAGGTCTGATGTTGACCACCAGAATTCATGTCAATCGCTTGAAAATCATTTCTCAGCTCAGCAGCAGGAAAAAAAATATTTTCCGTTAAAAAGCACGTGTTCATTTAAAGCCCCTGCTGCTTGTAAACACGACGCAGCCTGCTAACCTCCAACCACATGATCAGCCTGCTGTGCCCTGCTCATTTCACTGTACGGTCGGCGGAGATGTTGGCTTCGTTTCTGGTGGTTTGGTCTAGCTTTCGGAGAAGCTGACAGGAAAAAGACATGCGAACACAGCGCCTCAGCTGTTTCCTGTTTATGTTGATCACAAAAGGCAACGCCGAGAGATGGAGAGATACAGTGAGGTGATAAATGAGAATCCAAAAGGATGAGATAAAGTATTAGAGGGAATTAGAGATTAGACGCAGGAATAAATTGGGTAATCGAGAAACCAATGGGAAACGTGGCGCACAAAAGGGATAAAAATATGTCGTGAATCAAAGAACGAGAGAGTGAAAGAGAAAATATTATTCAAAAGAAAACGAGAGTTTGATTGAGAGCTGAGGGGAAATGCACTGGGGGTGCAAGAAAGAAAACAGCTGACAGGAAGATCTGTGGCTCTTCTTCTCCACCACCGTGAACACAGCTGTGTGACAACACACACACACTTTGTTCAAAACACCCACAGTCAAGCGTAACAGTCAGCAGCATCCACGCGTTCGCACAAACACACAGGCGTAAAATGTACAGATAGCACTGTTCCCCGGTGAAAAAGGGAACCAGACTTTAACCACGCACACAAATTTGGGTAACCACGCACATCGGCCTTGCAGCTCTACCACAACATGAAGAGACCTACAGTCAAAACACTCATAACTCGCACAGGAACATACTGCTACTGATTATATACAGAAAACATCCCGTTATTATTAAAGTCTGATTATACTGAATAATGATGAGCTATCTCTTTACGCACATAAGGCTTAAAATAGAAACAGTTTCCAGAAGTGATGACTGTAACAGGACTTGTTTGTTTACTCCAAACATCACAGAGTTTTCACATGCTGCATGCACACTGAGTTGGTTTGTGTCTCCGGGTGATACTCTTGACTCCTGCGGCAGTGAGATATGGATGATAAAGCAGCGGCAAAACATTTAACTTGCAAAAACAGTCTTGACCCACATAACACCGGCTGCTTAATGAGTAACTGTAGCAGACTAATTTCCCTACGGGACTAATATGTTACTCATTACACAGATAACACATCACCGTGAAAGATACACATGGAATAATTACCCTTGTGCATGGTAACCCTTATTCTACGAGCACAGGTGGAGCCCTGCTCTATAGACTCAACCACTGTTTACAGTGTGCAGAGCACTGACGTTTGCGTGCACTTTTTTTTAGCCAATCACGATGTTGGTTTTTCCCCTTTTGCCTCGGATGATTTATCAAGTTTGATCCTGTCTCCACCAAGCGGCTACTGATGCTTCCAGAACTCCTGCCTCTGTTTCCCCAGCCTACAAACACTCAACTTCTTTCTCTTATAGACAGAAAGTCAGAAAAGATCCTCAATCACTATCAGCTATTACGTTAGCAAGCCGGAGTGAATTCAACCCTGTTAGTCAGCCTTTTGCCTGCATGTGTGGGGAATCTAACTCTGGCTTATCGTACAGTTATATATATAGGACAGCATGAAGAATGATGCAGATAGAAGGAGGTGTATTTCATGTTGCTGTATACAGTCCATTATCGTCTCCTCCTGCTACTTTGGACCGTCAGTACTGACCGTAAACCATTTGAGGGGCTGCCGGTTCAGCGCTATAGTGCTTTCCAGACACTGTCTGCAAATCAGAGCCGGATGGAAGTGTGGGAATAAAAGATGATAAAGAGAGACAGTAGAGAAGTCCCAGGAAGGGGACTTTTTGTCGGTAATACTTTTTAACTGTAAGAAATATTGGAGACAGCCACTTGTTTTAGTGATGTGCACTGATGAGGTGAATCCATTATCCCTTATTGATTTCACTTTTTTTAAATGATATCACAGAGGGGGATACGGCAGACAAAGAGAAAACAAAAAGGACTCATAAGATGAGAGACAGTTCGATATATGGAGTTGCAGCTCACTTAATGTTTCTTCCAACTTTCAACACAACCGGAAAAGAGACTTATAACAGCCGCATAAGTAAGGGAAAGTGGTTGATAGACAGAGACACAAAGGTAATAAACGATGCGTCAGTCACACACACATACATACTCCACCACCCCCATAGCAGCTGTTTGGGGGGTGGTGGAGGAAGATATGTGCTGCAACCCCCTCCCGCCTGCACTCGGCCCGGTTCTTGCAGGGTTTAGTGAAGGCTCGGCTGGAATGTGTTGGACCCATGCCACGCATTCCAGCGCCGCCGTGCGCTCTCTGCTGACCTACTTGTGTCAGGAGGGGGGGGGGGAAAGAACATAAAGTACACCCAAAACACACCAGCGCACGGCGGAGGAGGAAGCTATCTCGCTGTTCCTTGCACGGACTGTAAATAAGGACTTGAGAAGAGCACATGGTGAAGATACACGTAGGCGTGAGCATGCACAGGCATGGCCGCATCACATGCACTCACAAAACAGACAGCTTTGTACCTTGAATTGCAGATGTAGGTACCTGTTGATGGAGCACATACACAGAGAGATGAATGTATGGCATTACGCTCTCGTAATGTAAGCAAACCAGTGTGCTCCACTCACAGTGAACATGTGAGTGTGTGTCTCTTAATACTCCCATAAGGGAAACATCTGCTCCCCTTTGAATTCAAGTCCTCTCTCCTACTCCCCCCCCCCCCCCCCCCCCCCTCCCTCCACGTCTCTCCTGCCCTCTCCTCACCATCTCCCTCTGAAGTTGTTCTCTGCTCCTTTTCTCTCATCTTTTTTTCCTTTCTTCCCCGTCCTCTCTCTCAGCGTGCCCCCAGCTTTCGGCTCCTCCATGACTCCAAAGCCACAGCCGAGTGCATCAGCGCCCGTAAACAACTTGGGCGGCGTTCCTGTGTGAACAGCCACTCCACTCCCTGTAATGAAGTGCTGATCTCAACAAACAGCACTAGTTTCTCCCCCGGTCTTCTTGTTTCTCTCTGTCCCTCCTCGCATATTTCTATTTTCACATGGCTATTGGTAATGAAATGCACTATGGGCTAAAAAAGCAGTGGTTCACATCTTACATTCCGCCATAGCTCACTTTGCCAAAACAATCCATGGTGCACCCAAATGACCCCGTAAAAGGACACAACAGATTTGGGTTTTCTTGGAAATGTTAAATACAGGCGACTGTGACCAGTTGGGCTGGCATAGACAACACGCTACTAGATAAATAACAAATGAAGTCATAATCTATCTAAATGATTGTTTTATCTTTAATTTGGATTTCAATGCCAAAATCAAATCCCTCTATCCCCCTATTTTTTAACATGAAATACATTCTTTTACAAAAAAGACAATTATTAAATCATCCAATAAGAATAACTGAGCGCCTGGGCTTCATCCGCAGTTTGAGGTAGAATATAAAAACTCCTCTATACAGTTGCCACTTTATTCCTGTTTGTCTCCATTCCCCTCTCTCTTCCTCCTTCCTTTGTACAGATTAAAATGTTACACTGTGTAGCTCCACCATGTAAACCGCGGTGGCATGCTGGGACGTGAAAGCAGCCTTTGACTGTGACTGCATATGCTTGGCCTACTTTATGATTCCATTAAATTATTGGGTGGGTGGGAGGAGAGGCTGCACTGTCTTTTAAGTATCAGCAAACGTCAGATGGTGTATTGTCCATGTGTGTCTTAGTCTGTGCAAATGGAGGAGCTGTTGTTTACGTGCGCTTGATAACAGGACTTGTGTGTGTGTGTGCAATAGCATAACATGTATTTATAAGTTTATAGCATGTGCTAACTTACTTATTTTAGCACTGTGATAAACAAACTCAAGTAAAGCACAAAAAAAGAATCGAGGCACGTTACTTGACGCAATAAAACCTGCAGCAACATGTCAGCATAGACTGAGAGACAGTGACTGTGGACTCTGTAGCTTCGTTGTTTGGTTTCGCTTTTTGTGGGAATAGCCATTCAGTGTATTCACATTCTGTGAGCGCTCCTTTATTTGCACATTTCCACTGGTGCTGCCAACATTCATTGCAAATATGCAAATTGAATGCATACACTGGATATATGTTGCAAGTCAAAATGAAAAGAGAAGAATCAGGGGCTTGTTAGCCACCAGCTATTGGCTAACCGATGGATTATTTTATTCAATAAAAAACACTCAAAGCATTTTTGGTTTAAACATGCTAAATATTTACTCCATTTCTTTTTTTTTCCAACAACAAATGAATTGCTTTTACAGTTAGTGTGTCGAGCCTGACGCAAGAGTTCTGAGATTTTCAATCCTGCATTGTTTACATCCATGTTTGCTGGCTTTACAGTCTTCTTCACAGATTGCCTTCGGTGATGGATTGCCACCAATTGTTGCGCATGAATCCGACAACACATTGTTGTTGCTGGCCCAAAACCTCCTCCAGGTACCTTTAAAGTTATGTTTACAATTGGTTACTCACTAAAATTCATTGTGTTTATCCTTGAGGTCTAACAAAAGCTTTGAGTGCATTTCCTTCCTCAGCGCTACCAGACGTCTAGAACTCCACAGGGAACCTTAAAATTCAGCGCTTTTATGATGAACATGACTAAAGAACTGTGTAAAGAAGGAATGAGATCAGACACAGTGCAACTTGTGCCTCCGTTTGGGTCCGTCCGTCAGAGATGCAACGTGACCGAGAGCACGATTCTCTAATATTCGAAGCCTTGCGTATTTCACAATGAGCCTGTGTGAGTAAGAGAGAGTTTGTGGGCACATGCTGAGCATCACGTTTGATGTGTTTGTGTGCACATCTCTTTCTCCTGGGAACCTCGGTCTGCAGCCATCCAAGCCTCTTTATTTTGCCGTCATGGAACAAACCTGCTCAACTCATTTCAGCCGAGGTATCCGCACAGAGGGTGTTGTTGTTTTTTTTACAAGATTTTTCACGGGATTCAATGTGGGAGCCAAACAAAGGAGGGCCCACATGGTCCCTGCCAACAACAAAACCTGTTCAAAGATAAATACTAAACCTTCCTCTCCCGCATCCCTGCACCTCACCAACATCCAAAACAGTGTTTATCTTCCCTCTGTGCACCACAGCTTTGTTTATGCGTTCCCCTATACGCTGCACTGATAGGTGTCTGACTGTGTGCCGCAGGGAAGGGAGGAGACATCAGTCTACATTAAATTATACTGTATACATTGTTGTTGTTTTTTTATCAGCTTAGTGTATAACCGGTTTAGTATTTTCAATACTTTTAGTATTTTATTTTCTATTCAACTATTCCTCTAAGCACAAATGAAGGAGATTAAGGCCCCAAACAGCATGTGTGTCAATGCGCTTCTGATTTATAACTCCAGTGCCAGCAGATGCTCACATTATGAGCGAGTGTATACATTGCAGACGAGCAGGCAACTGTGCATATATATGCGCGTCGCGCACGTGAACAATGCCACCAGTTGCCGCGGGTGGAAGCTGCCTGGTCGTCTGCCAGCCTGCGGGGAGGGACTGACCACGGCACAATGGAGGGTGTGAGCTGACTGAAGGGGAAAGGGGGGGGGGGGGGGGGGGGGAGCACAGGAGGAGGAGGAGGAGGAGGTGGAGGAGGTAGCGAAGCTAAGGGCGTTGTAAGCAGAGATAAAGCCAGACAGATGGGGCAGACAATGAGGCATAGACACCCACCCTGCATGTCAACAACACCCCCAGGCCTCCTTCAAACTTTAGCAATTCCTTTATCTCTCCCCATGAGCCAAAGTTCCTCAACATTCTCGCTTTTGTCTGTTTTGATCCATTTCCCAGCCTCAGCTTGATATTTTGCAATTAGTTCTACTTTTATGCCACGTCAACTTTTTCTCCACATTCTCCAAACAAATTACACTTTCTTCCTCCCTTTGTTTGTTCCCCGACCCTCCTTTTCCCTCTCCCCTTCCTCATTGTTCAACTGATCAGATAAGGAGAAACCTCGATACAGCTGCAGCGTGTGTGCGTGCGTGGGAGAGGATAGTGAGCGAGAGAATATAGATGGACAAGCATAGCTGTCACCTGTTGTGCTGAAACCCCCTTGTTTGGAAAGCTGATCCCATCTCTCATTCCTCAGGTTTCCACAAACAACCTCAGCTGTCAGAGAGTCATGGAGCTCTCGGTCTCCGTCCACCCGTCTCTCATCCGTCTCTCAGGGCCCTCGATCACAAAGAAAGGTTGTCTTTCATCAGTTTGTTCTCTACTTGGGCCTCAGCGGCTTTTGAGCACTTCTCTGGAGAATGTTTTTCTTCAAACACCTGCACAATATGGATAGGAGTTGCCAACAAACGCATTTCACAGCCATTTCATATTAAAACCCAGCTGAATAATTGTAATTGTGGATTGCAGTTACATAATTAAAACTTGCCAGATGACTTTTCTCCCTCTGAGATATAGCTTTAAAATGTTTGCTTCTCTTCCGTTTGTGGTAAAATACTCGATCAAAAGGAAAGCATGACGGTACTGCAGGTCCAAGCCGTCCTCACTGATAAAAAAGCGCCGGGATAGGTCGTCTGTGCGAGCTTATTATGTCCAATATCTTTTAATGGAGCAAAGGAAGAAGTCAGGTGACGTTGCATAAAGAGTGACATAAGTCAAGTAGGAGATAAAGGGAAAAGGATTTTCACCCAGGAGACGCGTGAAATCAAAAGTCAACATATTTAGTTATTTTAAGTTATGGAGTTTTTATACATTAGTACGTAACCACGTCACATACTATGATCTTTTCCTAGTCATAAGCAAGCAGTTCCAATTTCACAATGTTAAATAGAACGGCCACGTGTTGAAAAGTGCCTCGTGTGACTGTTTAATGATGTTAAATAGAACGGCCATTTATATCTTTTTGGGAGTGCCCGAGTCTGTTGTTTAGAGAAGGTGTTGGCAGGAAAGGAGAATCAATCGTGCTGTGCTTCACAGGAAAATGTTTGATTCAATTAAAAATAAGTGGTGATTCAAATAATGAACATACTGTAATAATGATCCAACAGGACAATGATTTCCAAAACACACCCACAACAATTTAGAGAAGCACATAAAAACGTGGCGTCATGAAGCATAAACAGCACTTCTACAACAGGTGGCTGCGCTGCATATGTATATTCTGCCACATCTGTGAAAAGCTCACACACAGGAAGGAAGCCCACTTACTCCCATTCCACATGAGTAGAACACTGACCCTGGACCAGAGAAAGGCAGAGGCCTTTATCTATGAATGTGACCTTTTACCTGCCAGTTAAAACAGTGTAAAAAGCTAAAAAAAATCAGCATCTTTTACATACAAATGAAAAAAATAACTCCAGCCATTAATGGTGAAGGCTGTAATGTGTGGCTGAAAGCTTCGTAAAAAGCCAGAATGCGGACCCTGATTTAAGAGTATTTCACGAAAGTAGTTTGCCGTTCTTGCAAGAGCATAATATGCAGTACGTACGTACATTTCACGTCATTTCAAGTTGCTCTGTTTGTTCCTATTTTTTCTCACCATGACAACAGATTTCACATCCCACCCCACGTCATAGTGAACCGTTCTGCATTAGGCCTGACTCATGTCCAGTCATATCCTGCTGACACATATGGGCAGGACTGGTCTTACGGTGTGTGTGTGTGTGTGTGTATATATATATATATATATTTGTAGAATTGTATAAGTTATTTTACGCCCGCTCTTCGGTAGAAAATGTATCTAAATATATTTGTACAGATGTGTGTGCAGAGATGTCTAAATTCTGATAAACCCAACAAATACCAGTTCACTACATATCTGAGTGTCTTGGTGTATTTGGGGTGTGTGTGGTGGTGAGGTTTCCCAGCACGCCCTGAAAATGGCCTCCCCAGAGCAACGAGTGTTGGTGTTTGTGGCAGTGTGTAGCTGTGTGTGTGTGTACGTGTCTGAGTGTGTTTGCGTGTATGCACAATTGCCACTGTAGGACTCTTTTCATCTATTTTCAAAATGTACTGCCACAGAAATAGAGCCAATGGTGTAACAAAGATGACCATATATAACAGCATTTCTACAGATATCTAGATCTATATTAGGATATATAGGATCAGATATCAAAATATGCCACAACACTAGTCCTGTAAATGATAAGGAATAAGACATTTTCTGTCATTTTTGAAGAATACAGGAAGACTGTATTACAGTGTTGCGTGTAAGAGTTACTGAAAATACAACCAACACAGCTAATCTCATTTCTCCGTCTTCTCGTTTGCTTCAGATCCTTTTTTTTTTTCGCTCCGGGATATTGAGAATATTGAAAACCTTTATTGCGTCTGTGCGAAGAAAAAAAAGCCGTTATTTCAGTGATAAAGATCGATGTTATTTCAGTGCTAGAGTCAATACTTTGCTAGCTCAGCGAGATGAGACGTGAGATGAAGCCTCGCAGAAAACTTGTGGAACCGGTTCGGGGCATTTATTGAGAGGTTGGTTTTCTTTTACAGCTTATAGTGCAGTAGGAGCACTACTAATCAATTCTGACAGCAAAGCAGGGCACTCCCTGGAATGAAAAAGGCAAATAACCAGAGGAGAGAAATGCCTGTATGTATATGGGTGTGTATAGCGACAGAGAGAGAGAGAGAGAGAGAAACCCAATGGTGAGAAAAATGCATTTTTCTACAGATAGATTTTCTATAGATTGGATCTATGTGAGACACACACTCACACAACTTCCTCCTCATTCTTCCTCAGTAATCAGTGCACTTCCCACTCCATAATCAACACATGATAGCTTTAAAGTGGCAGATATTTTGCGACTGATCCAATAATTCACCAGCTTCTCCACCCTCTCCCTGCTATCTGTGTGTATTTATGAAGCCATTACTTGTAATCACACAGATCACCTATAATCGCTGGCTATTCCGCCTACATCGTCGCAATTTCTTCCGCCACTGCATTTTACTTTCTCTCAGACAAATCCCAAGGTGATTATCTGTCATTACAGCCCAATTTCCAAAAATATGCATTAGGGTAGATACTGCAGCAGAGAGGCGGGACGATGAAGAAGCCAGAGAGGCCCAATCGGTCAATTAAGGTCACGGAAACTTGCTCTGTTGTTTATCGAACAGATGAGAGGAGAGGGATGGGTAGATGTCTCTCTCTCTCTCTTGTTGTCTCGCGCATCCAAAAAAATAAAGTCTGGTAACGACGGTGCAATCAGAAGGCGGGGCTTTAGGTGTCAGATAAAATATCAAGAAGTGAGGGGATCAATAAGGAGGTAGACACAGAATAACCACACAATGTATCTAGAGCTACCCCGACTAAACGTGTAGAGTCAGACCTCCCGACAGACGCAATGGTGTTAATGCAGATGTGACCGAACAGGTGGGCCTCGCCTGCTAAGAGAGGATTAAGAAGCAAGATTTGTGTGTGTGCCTGAATGTGTGTGTGTCTGAGTCGTAATGCGACCTTGTACTGAGCCTATAGCCATGGCAGGAAAACCGATCTGCTGACAAGAATTGAAGGAAGTACACAAAGCACTCCCCACAGACACACACAGAGATGGTGTGTGAGGATTATACACACACAGTACATCTCCCTACATATACACTGGTGGAACACAAGCCACTCACAATGCTCTGTATGCCTGGGACAAATTGAATCATCTCGCCTGTCAGTCAGAAACTGAACACACACACACACACACACACACACACACATTGATGTGAAAACTGCAGTTCTGACCGTCCAAAGTACGGCACTGCAGTGCCCATCACTCAAGGGCGGCGCACAGCAGGAGAGCTTTCATTAAAAAGTGCTGCACAAATCCCGACAAAGGAATAGCCTCCAGATCCGTCCACTTCTGTGTTCCTGTGCGGGAGCAGCTCCCCAGTCGCACTGAAGGGTCATTATCAGTGCATGAATGGAGATGACGCCACCTGCAGCCAGTGCAGGCTGAAATACCCTCCCGGTCACCTCTGGGAGGGATGGTTGCATCACCCTGGTGAGCGGGAACATTACTGGCTCTATTTGCCGTGACTAATGGACCAGATATTGGATGTTCTGTTCTGTGGGAAACTGGCCAATTTGTGATGGAGGTGGACATTTGAAATGGTTATTTTCCTGCAAGGAAGCAGGCAAAATTGTGTATTATTGCATACGTTGCTGAGTTTATCAATCATGAAGATTCGGTGTTAAATTAAATATTTGGCCTTTTTTATATATTTTCACTAGTTTTGACTAAAGCCTCAGTTTTCCTCCCGTATGGCCGTGTAAACCAAGGACACCTGGTAGTTCTGTTTATACTGCCTGACACGTTCCACACACGCGCACTAGATCATTACGCTACCATTGTAGTGGTAATTGGAAGTACGAGGATGGCCACACAGAGCCTATACAACCTCCGATGACGAAATTTACGTGACGCGAACCCTAGAGGACTCTCGTATAGGCTACTTTCCCTCTAGCGCCATCATCAGGTCAAAATTGAATTTGTCCAATACCTGCAAAACCAGTTACCACCTGTGTCTGCTGTACTTTGTGTTTAGCGCTAATAGGCAAATGCTAAACTAAGAGGGTGAAGATTGTAAACATTACACCTGCTAGGTGTTAGCGTTTAGCTCAAAGCACCACTGTTCCTACAGCCTCACAAAGCCTGCAGACTCTTAGCCTATAATTTGTCGATTTTGTGACAAATATTTACATAGTATGTTCAAGTATAGTTGGTTGTGTTCATAAATATACTGTGCTGTTTTATTGGACAACATGAATGGATGAATGTGAGAAAGGCAGAACACAGGTACAGTGTATGAACCAGTAGAAAACTCATTCTGAAAACTGTACGTACACCAGTTAAATATACCGAGCGTGAAGAATGAAAGGGAGACAAAGAGAAGCAGATGCAATGTTACACTCTAACCTTCCCCACATCTCACTCATGTGAGCTATTTTATTTGCGCCTGGCTCCACAGACTTGAATGTTATTGATGAGACACAGGGAGAAGTTAACAAAGAGCAGCTTAACAACAACATCAAAAGAGAAAGAGAAGTGTGAAGGACGATACCAACACCTGCGTTTCTGAGCCTTTGGAAAGTACCCCCTCCTACACACACACACACACACACACACTCGTGTGAAGAAAACTGTTATGTTCTTTCACTTTGATCACCATAGATACCCCCAGTAGAAGTTCTCCAAAGGGCCCTCGCAAACCACAAAGTAGCCAAATCCTTGCCATTCTGCTTAACCGCCGGCAACAATACGTACACTTGTTTGGCCGCTTCCTTTTGTAGGTCTCCTTTGTGTATTAGGATGAAGAGAGAGAGAGGAGGGGTGAGGCGGGCTACGAGGAGGTCTGGAGTGTTTTCCACGCTGGTTTTGGACACTTTCTCGGGGGCAGCGTGGGCAAAGACGGCTGGGCACATCTGCGGCTCAGCCAGAAAGAGGCCTAAAGCGACAGCCCGTGTGTGTGTGTGTGTCTAGCTACATCTCTCTGGTGTCTGTACCTGTTTGTTTGGGTTGATAATCAGATCCTAGTCTTTTATTTTGCTCCTTTATTTTTCTTTTCTCGAACTCCAATCCAATGACCTATAATCCCCCTATCCTTCAATACCCCACTGGCCCATTGTCCCAGACACCACAAACTGAATAACACACACACACACACACACACACACACACACACACACACACACACACAGCCTTGCAGCCTGCTCCATTGTCCTGCCACTGCTGGCCTATGTCCTAATGCTGCATTGGGCTCATGCCCATGTAAACAAGCTCCCTGTCTGTCTGTCTGTCTGTCTTTCTGCCTCTCTTTTGCAAATGTTCACGTGATCACTCTTTTCACTGTATTACGCCGCTCTCCATCTCTCCTCCTCCTCCGTCTTTGTGTCCGACTCTTCTCTTACTCCTCTCTCCGTTCATGCCGTTGTGCTCTCTAAGCTGGGCCGAGCAATTAGTTAATGCACCCTCCGCCCCCGGGGTGATTCTGGCACAGCCGACCGACCGAGCGCTGGTCTGCGTCTGCGAGTGTGTGTGGCTTTGGCACCGCCACTGAGTGGGGTTGCTGGGCTAACGTCGGACCATCCAGAGTGTTTTTGGCACCGGCAGCGTTTTGGACAGCCCTTACCTCTTCTCTCTACGCATCCACTCAATCATAGTAGCCAGCCCTCTGACTGGGGCTCTCGTAAAGAGCCTTTTAATTACCACGGGGAAAGACCCAAATGTCTAAGAGATCAATTCATTCCAGTGATACACATTTTTGGCCTGTACTTATTGATTGTCCAGTGGTTTTCTTTTACTGCGTTTGGCCCATTGTTAAACATCGTTGCCCAGTCTAAATGGCTATTTATCTACAGCCTCTAATGGTTATGTAGTTGTTTGAGCAAATATTTAAAATCCATTTAAAAAGCAAATGATCAGACCACATTCGTGACTGCAGCTATAAAGACCAGAGTGTTGTGTACACAATTGAGGCTTTTCTCTAATTCAGAGATTAAAATCGACTTAAGGGCCATTTCAACAGGAGAATAAACAGACTATATTGGGAAAATAACATGCAGAGACAGGCTGCAGATGTCCTGACTAATCACACTGTATGTAAACTCAGCGCTTTGCACAACGTATCTGTCTGCTTTCTTTAAATCCATTTCCTGATGTTTCTGTTTCTTACTTTGTCGGTCTTAGATGTATATTTTAAATTTCTACGTACTTATACTACTGCTACTCTGTACATGTGGCATCTAATGCATGTCTCCTCGCAGCACAGAGAGGGGTCTCTCCTCTTTCGCTTTCTCCCTTTGTTCCAGTACTTCCTTATCTGAATCGAGGGGCTGAGAACAAATGGTGTCAGATGCTGTACAGCGAGGTAAAAGCCTTCTTGGTCAAACATGTGATTTTGAGTTATACGAATAAACAACACACCAATAGATCATCTATCACAGCAGTTATGTTGTTTATTGAGTTAGATATCACAATTACACTCTTATGCTCGAATTACATGCGAGTCGACTCTTCATGCCGTAGTTTAATCTCAGCCCCGCTTTGGTGCCTTTCAAGCCATGCTTGGCCCTGTGAGGGTGTAAAAGGGCAGGCAGGCGCGTCGCTGGACACTTCTGTCCTTTTCTAAAAGCCTTGAAGGACGCCCAGCGTGTATTTCCACTCGGTATGAACAACAAAGGGAAAGGCTGCGTCACAAAGGGACACCAGCATGGACGAGAAAGAGCTCGGCGTACCGCGGGGGGCAAGGGGAAATGCGTGCGAGTCAGTCTCTGTTTGTGTGTCTGCACAAGATTGATTGTCAGCTGAATCCCATTAACAGGCATTAGACCAATAAGAGCATCTTAGACTTATTGGATGTAACCAATTCAATATATCTCCAGCTTTGTGTAATAAGTGCAATGACAAAGTTCTGCCCTTGGCCCTTCTGTTTTCTACGTGGGCGCTGGCTTTAGCCTCTGGTTTTGTTGTTGTTGCATTGACGGCATTAGGTCATGGCTGTGCACAATACATGTAGACAGTTGATGGCCAATGGCTAGGTCAAGTAGAGGGATACAGCACTGTGTGTGTGTGTGTTAGTCTGTGTGCGCATAGCGATTAGCGTGTGCGTATTTGTCTGAAATGTAATGCAATCAGGCATAGCCAGAAGGACAAAAGACGAGACAGCAGCTCGACCTATTCACCTCCCCACCCCCATCCTCACTCACACAGAAAAGTGTTTACTTGCCAGTGCCTGTACCTAATTCCTCCATTTCATAAACAAAAGAGCAATCTGGATGTTCATGCCCTGAAAACAGCAAAGCGTATACCAAACCCCACGCTGTGTGATTACATTTGTGCAGACAGACAATGGGATAACTGTGATAGGACGGAGGTATATATTTATCTATTTCTGTTGTTATTTTCCTGCCCCATAGAGAGATGACCCACTTCCACTGCTCAGTCCACGTCTGTGTGGGCACACTCGGATGGTTGTGGTAGTGTGTTCGTAGTTGTGAGTCGTAGATTGTCGAGACATAAATCCAGACACTGTCAGTTTCCTCCTTGTTAGTGTGATTCACTTCTCACCTTTTGCACACATCAAGCTCACGTGTATATGTGCATGTGGTAGTGAGTCGCTCCTTTACTACAAAAAGCAGAAAGCCGTCAACATTAAACACAAAAGACTCAAAATATTAAGTTATTATTATCTTCAAAGCTAAACTTATTATATTATCCTCAATGTCTTGAATATGCTTTCTTTCTTTTGCACTGATAAATAACCACAAGCACTATATTCTACTATCCAGTTACTGACTCTATCACAAGAACATTTGTCCAATAAACCATCATTTGAGTACATTTGAATACCTGAAAATTAAATGTACTATTGTCCTGTTCTGTTGCTGCTGCAGTGACCCATTAATCAAATCTTATATTGGTTAATTGCATCTCATTCTATCTGGATTGTGAAGGTTCACACACACACTCACCTGTAACAAAAAGCAGTATTCATTAGCTCACCATGTAGCTGGACTGGTATGTATATGTATTTGTGTATGAGCGCTTCTGTCTGTATATGTATACAGACTGCAGGCAGTGTGCAGTCTGTCCTAACCATTATGAATGAGCACACAGCTCGGTGCACCGCTGAGGAGAACACATATCCACTTCCAAGAAGTTTCAGCTTGTTCCTATGGAAAATAAAATCATGACTGCTGCCAGCACAGCAGTCTCCTGACAAAGTGTTGTTATATTGATACATGGCATGATGATCATCATGTTTTTCTCTCTAGTGCTCAGTGCCAAAAGTTTGGCAAAAGCCCGTCTTCTTACTATTTTTTCCCTGTGGAATAAAATGATGTAGGAAAATGTATTTTACTTGGTACACAGATTTCTTTTCAGCTTTATTATATGCAGCAGCTGAAATAATTCAAATCCACTTACAAGTAGCAATGCAAAAATGTATAAATACTGTAAATATAAAAAAATGTGCATATTATGAAAAGTGAAAGGATCCTTTATCACTATTGTATTGTGTATTGTATTGTATTGTAACCAAGAAATACGCAGAAATACTAGTAAAATATAATTACTTCAAAATTATATTTCAGCACAGTAGTTGAGTAAGGTCTCTGTGTGTCATCTCCTGGTGCAGAAAAACATAAATGGTGGTTTCTAGATCACATATTTGATTGTCTCCATGAGCCAGCATTGTATTAAAGATCTAGATATTATAAGTGCACGTGTATGAATGTAAAGCCGGAGTGAGAGTACTCTGTGTCCCTGGCAGCATCACGCATACATGCCTGTGATTGCGTGTGTTTCTGCGTGTTGTGTTTTCCTCCGTCCGTGCCGATGTGGCATCTGCTGTGGTCCAGGAGGTGACAGAGAGGTAGCAGCAACCTGAGCCAGGATGGCTGATGGCAGTGTCTGTGTCCATATGTCTGCTCCGAGGACACTCACTCTCCTGGCAGGACACACTCCCACACACTGGACGCTTCGTTACCTCACACACACACACACACACACACACACAAGCAAACTGCAGTCAAACACTCATAAACAAGCACTCAAGCTGCACCACGTGTACGGTGCCAGTGCCACATCATCCGTGCAGGAGAGTGAAGGGAACGAAAGGGTAGCGGAGGTAGCGGTGTGTGCGCTGCCAAATCACCACATAATGGACTGTTCCGGGACCATCCAACCTGCCGACCATATGGACTCAGCACATCAGTGGAGCGACGGACCCAACACACACACATGCTGAAACATACAAGTCCTTACAGACACGTGAAAAAATAATGGCATTTTATGTTATTGTAAGTACAAACTCATGGAACACATTGGACCCTCGTTTTGTTAAATGTTGATTTCAGCACCTTTAAGTTGTAACCGTATTGTCCACAGCCTGTAAATATGACTCTCTGCTTCCAAAAAAAATCTTACAACAAGTCAACTTCCTGAACTTTGCATTGCTTGGCCTAACAATACATAGTCTGGTGTTGCTGTTCTTTACGCCAGCTGAACAATTCGAGTGTTGTTTTCTACACGTTACAGTGGAAACAGGTGTTCCTGCCATTGTCCTTTCATCGATGACAGCCTTTGTTCTGCGGGTGGTATCATCTGTGAAGGGAGAGTTGCATCTCCTGCTGATGTATTTCATCAGCTACAGCTGTATCGGACGCTCTCCGTCGGTGTGGAAATGAGGGTCGTCAAGTCGCCAAGTAGCTCCTTCATCCATATTAGAGAGGCAGGGAGGAGGGGGGCTACTCATTTATTCTGGCTCAGGTGTGAGAGCCTGTGTGTGTGTGTGTATGTGTGTGTGTATGTGTGTGTGTGTGTGTGTGTGTGTGCATCAGAGAGCGTGAAGCATGAAGTTGTTTCCCCCAAGTCCCACTATGAGGATGGATGGCGCCATTATGGAAGGTTTTAACCCCTGACTGAGAGATTGAACAATCACAGTGCAAAAATTGCCACAGAGATACAGGAACAAGAATTGTCACTGATGCAGAGATTGCATTATGGTGAGATGGAATGATATATTTAACTACAGCTTCCACTATAACATTAAAACACTTACAAATATATATTTTCAGCCGCACTAGGGACAGCAACATCGTCCACCCCCTTGGTCCCGAACAACTGTCCAAAAGTTGTATATATGCGCTGATTTTCCGAAGACGAGTATTCTGACAAAAATAGCAATCATGCATAAATAACGTTTTCTGCTGGCAGGGAGCTGTTTGGCAGTAATGTTGGCGCATGTCAAATGCGATACACTGCTTGTGCACCATTTGAATGCTGATGCCGCCGACGTTCAACTCTATTTTCAGCCCTATTTCCATATTGCTTGAATTCCTCCGACTGTTGCAAAGTGCTGAGGTTCACAAATAGAAACAAGAGACGGAATTTAAATGTCCTCTACACACAATCATGAAGCAGATTCAAGTGCCTACTCCTCACTGGTTGGATCTGTTTTGTTCTTTTCACACGCTGACAATGCTCCGGCAAGCAAGCGAAACAAAAATCCTTCAAGCGCAGCAAAAAAAATAAATTCTGCAGAAGGAAGTAGAAAGGCAAATGATGGAATATCATAAATACTCAGTGATTCTGTGTCGCCTTTCAATATTGAATGCTGCTGAGGGTGGGAACTTTGATTATGGGCTTTCCTGTTGATACAGGTGACATGTTCTGGATATTCATATGTTTTGGGCGATGGGGATTTTTTTTGGAGATATAAATCTTTCATAAGCACCTCGCCTCCACCTGCGCATATATCTCAGCCCACCACAAGGCGCACACATGAACCGTAACATTTTATCTTACTGGCGTGGTATGATTGATGAGGAGTGCATCCTTTAATCTGTCCTCCTCTAATTACTCAGTGGTTACAGTTATCTCTCTCATGAATCTATAAGCACGTTGCACCTAATGCAGGGGGGGGGGGGGGGGGGGGGGGGGGGCATACGGCGAATACACATGGAATGAATAAAGGGAGAATAACAAGCTTTGGTAACGTGTACTAATTTACTGGAACTGTAGTAAAACATGTCCTGTTAAACTGTATGTATCAAATCTGAACAAGATCTCCTCGTACAAACAAGCAAAATATAGAAAAATACAACTGCTAAATGGATCTTGTAGTGAGATTATTTTTCTCAACTGCCGTTTTCAACATCAACAATGAACTATGACCCTCAGCTTTTAAGCCAGCAATGACGTGCTCAGGAAGCAAACAAATCACATCACAAAAACAGCCATTGCCCAAAGGGAGGAAGCAGGAGCCTTGTGACTCACAATAACCGAGGCGGATGAGCGCCTTGGGCTAAAAGCCACTTGTCGAGGTATAATAGCAGTGAAACAAAAAGAGGGGAGACACACCCTCTCAGGTGGGCTCTTTCATGTGCTAATATCGCGGCATTAAAGCCTCCGGAGGGGATTCAGGTATCAGACGCATTTACAGTTGAAAAACATGTGACACCCATCAGGGATTGTATTGTTTTTAATAGTGTAAACACGACATTGACATATGACCACCTTACAAATGGTCTCTGCCATCTCCTGAGGGAGACAGTTGATTTATTTAGATGTGAAATGCTCTGCTATGGTTATCAGCTATAGTTGCTGGCTTTGTTTGGTGGTAGGCAAGGGACATTTAGTGGTTTTATCAGAGAAAAAAAAAAAAGAGTGCATCTATAAATGTGGTTGATAAGAGCTGTGAAGCTGGACCAAAACAGTTCCAACAAGCACCGCCTTCCACATTGTCAATCCAATGTAAAGATGTTAAGCAGAGCAGCTTAAAGCTTGTTTTTTTTTATAAACTAGACATTATGAACAGTGTCAGTTTGCATTCCTACTGTCTCTATTGTAGCTATTGTGCTTAGCTGTTATTTACAGTTTGAAGCAACTGCTCCTGCGTTCAGCATTATGTAACGCTCCAGTGGAGGCTGCCATTTGATAGACTTATGTAAACAGCTCTCCTGCCGTTCTCCGCGTGACTCATTCCTGCTCAAACCTGCGCTTTGTGGGCGGCCGCGTGTTATTTAGTGTGTTCTTATGTCACGATTGCACCAAACGACCTCGCATGACGCTCACGAAGAAAACGTACAATCACTGCAACCGTCGCCTGCGCCAATGTGACCACAACATGACAAACACACACACACACACACACACACGCAGACAGACACCCTTGACCTTCGACATGTGTTGTAATTGGTTTTTCAGGGGAGATAAACTGAAGAGCAAGACAATGTCATCTTGAATTCCCTCTTGATACTCATCACCCAACAACAAAAGACAAACGGAACACGTTTCCGCATTTTCTCCGTATCCCTCACCCCTTTGTTCCTCCTCTCTCCTCGTCCTTTCTCCCTCAGCCTGTGCTGATGTAAGTCTGTCCTCTCCGACCATGTTCTCATTGATGAGGAGGAGACATGACCATTGAAAGATGTATGGTGGGTGTACAGCTCGTTCAGCTGCTCCCAACTGGCCGGTAGCTCAATTAATGCAGGTTTGTTTTGCATGATCAGAAAATGGTTTAAAGGCTGTAACTCGGGCTAACATGGGGGTTTGTTGAACACCTGTATGATTCTCCAACTGCTCATGTTTATTGGCACGTTGGGCTTCATGTTTTAAAGCTGAAATGTCACCAGGTCCCAGCGATCAACTGGTGGGTATGAAGTTATTAGGAATGCAAAACTTTGCAAACATAAAGACCCAGGTGTATGAAGACGTCATTTCGTGGGGCCTCCATATTTTATGGATAAGGCACATATTTAATCCTTTATCCTTATTGTTATAAGTCACACCTGCACAACATTTAAATGCAACAGCATCCATCTTATAGCCCGATTCCCCATCACGTCAGCAGCCATTTTGTAGATGCTGCAGTTTTTATGGCCAGACAAGCCGCAGATGTCACTGTTGTGCAATTGAGTTAATTGCTTTAATTATCATATACAGTAAACACACTGCCTCTGATTAGTTCATCCATATTACTGAGACCTAATGGATTTTCTCGCCATCTTTAATCTCCCTCTCTCTCTCTGCATGAACACACACGTGCCATCACCTAAAGTGTGCATCTGACAGCCCAGTGATTACAGCACATTGCATCAGACTGCTGTTTATACCGTGCTATGCAATTTATAGACTCTGCCACCCAACTGAATTGCTCTTAATATTCGCCAACACTCACAGCCTGTCAGATGATATCTGCAGTTAAGAGGACACTTTCCCTTCAGACTAATTAAAGAATATAATGTATGTTTTGTAGGAAAGTTCTCTCTCCGAGTCAAGGAATGAAATGTAGATTATGAATGCCATCTTTAATATGGAGTCCGTTTATGTGGTGCTTACAGGAGCAGAGAGATCCATTATGAGGACAAAGCAATATAAAGTGTGAAAGAATGGTTGATTGGATAAAATAGTGCCAATGAGGGTCAGTAAACAATGTTAGATTGCCAAAACAATCACACTCAACGTTTTACAGATAATAGTTATCCTGATTTTGTATCGCCAGGTTAAATAAATAGTTGCTTTCTTGCTCAGAGTTAGATGAACAGATTGATATCACTCTCATAACGATACACTCGATAAAGCTGGAGCAAGAGTCCAGTTAGCTTAGCTTAGCATAAAGACTGTTAGCCTGGGTCTGTCCAAAAGGGGAGGCAAATCTGCGTACCAGCGCCTCTAATCACCAGCTCACTGATTCACACATTATATTTCCTGAAGTCAGTCAGGAGTTAGTCCAATGCTAGCCCAGCAACTTAGTCCAGCTCGAAATTTAAAAGGGCTAATTTGGTAATAGGCGTGTCCATAGGACCAGTTGCAGTTACACTCAAATGTTGAGAAATACACTTTTACACTTTTTTAAAAGGTACTAAATGCAAAATTAAGAGCATATCAAGTACGGAGGGATCGCCTTCACAGAAACGGTTCTAAAAGACAATCTCATTGTTAGTATAAACACTATGTACTTGACAGTTGTCAAGAAAAATCAACATTTTCTTATGAGTCTAAAATGTGTAAGGGAATGTGTACATAGTGAAATTATCTTAAACACTAAAATATCTCTTTAAGTGAGGAGGAGTTTTATGTTGTGTACGTTTTGTCCCCTATCCTGAAGTGGTGAGCAGACAGACAGATGGAGAAAACAGAGTGGTAGTGGCTGATCATTGCATTATTCATGCTCATGCAATGGCCTCAAGCTTAGTCTGTATGGTAAGTTAGACCATGCAGCGCAGTAAAAGGTTAACCTAGCCATAATAAAGAAGAAAACAACAAGCACTCATCTCTGAGAAAGTCTCTCAATTCTCTCTCAGGACCGACCTGTCCCTGCACCTGAACAAGTGTATTCAACACACAGAAAAGCATGTGCACACTTCTCTTTCACTGTCAAAGGCACAATTCAGCCGCACTTTCTTTATGACATCACCACATCCCACTCATGTCCGTGTCTATTTATCCCCCTATTTTTTCCCCTCCTTCACTCCACTGAGCTTTGACGCACTTTTCCTTTTCATCCCTCCTCCACTTCTAGCCCTAAAAGGTTGATCTGTGACTGAGCTTGTTGCGTCTTTTATCGGCGTCTGGCAGCAGCCCGGGGACAAAGGGCAGCTGAAATGCCACAATGTCTCTATATTCTGCGTGTGCGCAGATGCAAACGCATGAAAAGAAGACCGACATTCAATCATCCGCGCTGAAAAGCTGAAATACAGTAGCGGACGGATGGAGGCAGACAAGGAGGATGAGCACGGAGGAGAGGGGGAGGAGGATGGGGGCTCGTTTTGTAATTGATTATGCTAAATCCAAAGCCAAAAGAGAGGCTAGACAGCAGATAACCAGGGGAGAAACAGAAACCTCTGTGGAGTGTTTCACTGAGTCTTTATCTGCCATTGATTTGTTTTTCTTTTTACACACAAAAACAAGCCTTTCGTAACATTTTAAGCATCTGTCAGCACGCAACTTAACTCATTCCTTTGTGTACTTCAAATGCAATCCTGTATCAGCTTAAAGGGCAAAGGTCAGTTAGCCACCAATCCAATGTATGTGTGTGTGTGTTTGAGTTGGTGTGACAGTGTGTGTTAATCCTGTATTCATATCTACTATCTGTCTCTACTGTCTGTCTGATCCCTGACTCCCCGCACATCTAATCTCACCATTCTTCTGCCCACCAAACACTCTACTGTGTGTAGGTGTGTGTGTGTGTGTTTTCTGGAGTAATATGTACGAATATTGTTCGGAGAAATCCGTTCCATACGCTAAATGATCCCTGCAGTATTAGTACACTTGTATTGCAGTCCTGTGAGGCTAAATGTATGCACAGAGGTGTTAGGTTAGGATATTTCACCGGATAACGCAAAAGTTTGACCTGCTAGTGGCGACAAAGAAAAAGTCAATCATCAAAGTTGTTGGGATTCCTCCATTGAAAACCATAAATCTGTACAAAATTGTATCACAATCCATCCAATAGCGTTTGAGATATTTCAGTCCGGACCAAAGTGTCGACAGTGTGGACTGACCAGCCGAGTGCCAAACAACTCTACTGGTCACAAGACCGCAATTGCTTTGAGTTTGAATCAGAGAGCAGAATAGGTCTTCTTGTTTCCAGAGAAGCAACATTTTCCATTTTCTCAACTCAAAACAACACACAGGTAAATGTAAAATCTTTTACCACTTCATCTTTTTTTTTTTCAGTCAAATTCGTTTACAAGTCCCATTTTATTTACAAAGAAAGACGTCGCCTATTCTTCTCCCTAATTGGAACAGGGGGCGTATTTTGAATAAATGCGGGACACAAAATCAATGGAGCTTTGATCAGGCCGCGGCTCCAGCTCGGAGAATACACGACTGGCCCGCTTGCTGCTATGGAAACTAAAGGCCGTCCGAAGGTCGCCTCACTTCAAGGAAGCGCTAATACATGCATGCAGTGGGCTGGAGTAAGCCCACCTGGAGATGAAAGGAGGTGAACCTGGGAGGGGGGCGATAGAGATGATGGGGCAGATGGATGCAGTATGCTCACTCGCACAATATCCCAAGAGGCTCACATCCTCACACTGTTTTTGTGGATTCACTGAGCGTGCCCTAAAAGACAATCCCATCTTTAGCCTGACTGCACCCACACACACCTCTGCTCATCCTCTGTCTGGCGCAAAAAGAAGATTTGAATATTCTCAATTCAGCATGCTGGGATTTTGTTTCTTAATCCCGCTACCCGTGGCGGAGAAGCTAGAGAGATGCCGGATCAACCCGGCAGCACAATAAAATGTTAGCCTGAGCCGAGGGATTTCACAAAACACGTCTCAGAGTTTCATTAAAAAAATCTATCAAAATCATGTATGAGAGATGGAAAAACATACCGAATGCATTTAACTAAAATAAGAAAGAATCAATATTTATTGATATACATGTATGGCATTAAACAAGGAAACATTCAAGTTGGAAATTAGAGTGAAGAAATAATGTTTTGCCTCCGACACACTTAATATAGTGTCCTTGTGTGTTTATATGTGTGTTTAAGGCCCCTTTGACCCGTTCTTTCTCCAGCACCATGAATATTGAAGAGGCAGAGAAGCACTCTGCCCATTCAATACATTCCAGAAATTTACAGTGGCATGTGCACTTTATGAAGATGTATTGGTTGCCGTCTGCGCTTGTGCGTATACGAGTGTGTGTGTGTGTGTGTGCGCCGTTGTGAGGCTCTTACTGTAGGTGCTGTACCTTTACGGTTATTTATGCATGTAGAGCACTGAATCAATCCATCTACATTATGTCCTATATAAATGGGATGTAAAATGAAAATGGGTCTGACCCTGAGGTCGACTGTCCCAGTGCTGTCTTTACATGCCCTTGACTAAAATGGTTCACTAAATCACTTGCACAGATGCAGTAATGCACCCAGACAGAGAGAGAGAATGGGGGAAGGTTTATGTGTTTCCATCCAACTGTCCAGCAAGTTCAGAGTGACAAAATAATAAAGAAAATACTAACGCAAGTGCAATGTTATATATATATATATATATTGACAGATGTATTGTCATGTTAATCAAAGCATTGGCACTATAGCGGTCACTTTTTCAATAATAATAATCAAGTTCAAACTAATTTGATCTAGCACACAAATTCATTTGACCGTAGCTTACTTATAAAACTGTTTGCAGTGGCTTTGCTGCCTCATTTCAGTAACAGTGGCAGTTAGTAAGCAGCCTCGCCTTTACAGAGAGGAGTTTCCCCACCTCTCTTGTTGATGCTTTGGTGTCATTATTATTGGATAGTTTTCTCCATTAATGAACAACGTCAGCCATGTTTACTGAGGTCAACACGACATGCTGGGTCAGCCTGGAGTACAAGGCACGGCCTGTTGCATCATCACACTGCACATTTTGCACTTTTTACCTATAAGCTGCTACTTTTACTAACCTTTGATGGATTCTTTTGGACTCTATGAAGTGAACACTTTGGCAAGAGGTAAATAAAAATGCACTAGATAACAAATAGGGTGTGAATGTTGTGGCGCAGTGCCATTCTAGCCTATGTCACATTTTATTTCCTTTTCTATTCATCATGATATGGTCTCTATCTTCACAGCGTTGAACTGTGGCCGATGAAGTGTGTGTACTCCAGTTTTCCCTGGCCCATGCTGCACTGAACCTAGAGGCAATATGTTTCCAGCATAAAATAGGCGTGTGTAAAATTTTGTAATTATTGCAATAGAACTCTGCAATTTTTTTTCATTCCATGTATTTTGCAACATTTTCAGATGGAAACCTACATAATGACAAAGAGATCTCCAAAAAGTTGTACTTCCGCCGGTTGTCCTCTTCGCCTTGTCTGCAAATCCTCTCACACAACACCCACAAAACCCACACGTTTCGGTCACCGTCTTTAATTACTAATTAATTTGTCTTTCTGTCTCTCCGTCTCGGGACACCTCTCCTCAACCTCCCGACTCTGCTCCGGCAGACGAGGACGGGTGAGGACGACGGGATCCTGTGGTCCGCACAGGGATTTCATTATGGCTTCCATCCAGAGGAATGAAACGGCAGCAAACAAGGACTTACGCAAGGACAAACAACATAGCAGGCTGTGCTGGAGCCTTTCACGGTGTATTTTGTGGGGGGTGACAATATCTCACGTGTGTGTGTGTGTGTGTGTGTGTGTGTGTGTGTGTGTGTGTCCCATTATATTAGTCGTGTGGGACCCGAGACCCAGCTCCATCACTAATGCATGCCTGCCTGCAACCTCCCCCCACTTCAGACACACTTACACGCACTCACACTGAAATGAGGTCAGATAGTGTCATGAACGTCTCTGCTGTGTGTCCTCTAGCACTTCATGCTGTACTCCGCGTGTGTGTCTTACCCATTCTGACTGAGTTTGGTCGTGGACATCAGTGTGTGTGTGTGTGTGTGTGTGCGCGTGTGATGGTGAGGTTACTGTGAGGGCATGGGTGGTCATCGCAGCGTGTTGTCTGATTGGCTGATTGGAGGACTTGTTTTTGTTGCATCTTTGTGCCCAGTGAAGAGGAACAGACCCCCTGCAGACTGTAGCCTCCACACCAGACAGTCATCACGCGCACACGCACACACACACACGTTATTCCCCGTGCTTTGGCAGGCTTTGTTAATATGCAGACACACTCCCGCTCTCTCACTTCAGTGGGCTCACTTCCCGGACAGAAGTATGGTGTTCTTAACAAGTTGACAGATGTAGGGCATGACGGGGGCGACCGACTAAACAAGCTGAAATATTATGCTTTTGGATCATGGTTATCAATTTAATAATCACCAGTGGCCTGTATTTTTTCCCTGTATTTTGTCCGACAATGTAATTTGTCTTTTAAACTTTTTGACTCTTGAAAAGCTACTTCTTGTTTCAATAATTCATATATGCTCATAACATTTCAACAATGCCTAGGACCCTGCCAGCAATATTTACACATGCAAGAAATATCCAGGAAAACCTTGAGAAATTGTAAATCGAGTAGCGAGCATTCATGAGCACCAGGGTCCTTCCAGTCATCCAGGGAAATGAAGAAAAACAAGATAGATGCATGAATAATCTTGTTCGTAGATCAAAGTATTATCATTATTCAGTATGTGGGCAGAAAAGTGTGAGTGGACATTGGGTGTGCATCTATGCCCTTGCATGCGTGCATGTAAATATGCGTTAGATTGTGCGTTTGCATACCAGAGGAGACTGCTTCCCATGTTGGAGTGCCACACTATGATGCTAACTGTATGATCAAGCATGCATAACATATTTCGGCGAAGCATGCAAATAGCTTCATGTCCTCAGTGTTGGGTAATGATGTGGATTTTACTCGTGGAAAGTGTGCGCACGTCTGCGTCACATCTGAAGGTGATCGTTACCCTCCCTCTGTGGCCAGAATGATGTGATGATTACTGCTTTGTGAATATGATGTGTATGAGCATGCAGTCCCATAGGCGACAGTCTCATTGCTAGTTCACCACCATTTCCCAGCATGCAACAAGTTTGTGCTACTTAAAAAAAAAAGGAACAAAAGAAAGAGCCTGAACAGCCAGGAAAGCGTAAGTGTATTTTTATTCAGTTAAAATCAGAAATTTTAAATAATCTTAACTTTTTACTAAATTATATATGGTTAAATTTCTGTTCACGTGTATTAGATCAGTGCGAACTGTAGATGATAGCATATGCATTATTTAAGGTCAAGGTCTGATTCAAATGATTGAAATTGGCCTCGATTGCTGGCTGTGAATTATTTATTGAAGCTTCCATATTCATTGCATCTTCATGAAAGCTGCTCCCCGGCCATACATGGAAGCCATTCCTCCACTGATGAATACGTGGAAAAATGATATTCCATTATTGTCCCCTTCCTCATTCTCAAAACTACAAATATCTACGGCTCTATTTCTTCTTCACAGAAAGCAAATAAAGGATAATAACACACTCAATACATTTCATAAAATGTTGGCCATGCAGGTCGGATGGCCATGCCTCCTGTTTTTCTCTCACGTCCACCTCGCAGCTTCGACAGCAGCATGGAATCTTCCATTTTCATCTCTGAAGACCCGGAGAGCGGTCTCCGTGGTAACGCCACTTAAACTCTGCTGTTTCCACCTGAATTCATCCCACTGTGACGCAGGAGTCACAGTTCAGTTGTCGTAAGAAACAGGGAGGGATAGCAACCAAGGATTTGTATGGTCTCGGGAACAGAGGTTTAGGTTTATGACTATGTGTACTTTTTTTCACTTTGAGTTTCAGCATTAGGTATCCTTGAGTTAATTCTGCCCATGTGGTCAGCGCAGAGACGTGCTGAACACTAATTTTCCAAATGATTCGGGGATGGCACAAATCTTAAAATATGATAATAAATGTCAGAGGGTGTATTCACTCAGTGTTTAAGTATCACAAGTACTTGTACAGTACAAGTACTGAGCATTTTGAATCAGAAAATCAAAATCAAAAGAGGGCACATCACCAATCTGGCATAAAAACAGTATGTCTCTATCACTTCCCAATTCACTTCCCGATTCACTTGCTCAAACTTGCTCAAACTTGCTCAAACTTGCACACAGCGAGGCATCAACATGCACACTGAACAAGTAAACAATCTTTGAGGCCCTGCGCAAGAACAGATTGTTTTCCAGCTCAAACAGGAAATCCTTATTTGATCTTGCTGAGTCAGACATTGACGCAAGAGTCCATCAAGCCCAGACATGTTAACGTTTCTATAGTGACCCTCACCTGGGGGCAATGTTCCCCAATTTAAGTAATGATATAACAGCCGCAATTATCCAAGTGCTGAACCTTGTTTTTTTTGTTCTAGAGGCTAAGAACCTCACCTAATAATTTGCCACATGAGCCGAGGGCTACTTATCAATGATATTAACTTTTTTCTTACCTACCTTTATGCCAACATGAAGGTACGGTTGATTGCACAGTGCCCTTTACACAAAGTACAGATGAGACTGATTGTCATTAGTTTTGCTGTTTGACCTGTTGATGCACTTGTTCAAAAGTTAGGGAATCACCAAAGTTATTACAATACATCTGGATAGAGTCATTTTAATGAACCAATAATTATCAGTTTGACAAAAAAATATGTTGGCAATAGAGGAAAAGTCAGGTGATCACTAATGTCTCTTCGTCTGAGAACTATGAGTGTCTTTACAACATTTGGTGCTGATCCATCGGGTAGATGTTGAGATATCTAACAACATAAGTAACAGCTTTCACCTGCTGGTGGTGCTACGTGATACTTCGGGAGATTACCGAGGTCGGTAGGGTTCATCCTCTGGGCACAATGAATATCTGCACCAGATTGTATGCCAATCCAGCCAGTAGTTGTATGACCATTACCAGCACTGCTAGCTAAATTATTTGGGAAAATGTATTCAAGACTGATCTATTGAGAAAACGTAGAAGGCATTTTGACAACAAAAATGAAGCTGAAGGCGAGATCCAGCCTGAGGCCTTGGGTGGTGGTGAGCAGGAATGTTTGTGACCTCCAAAATAACCCCATACCACCAGCACAGTCCCCCCCCCCATTGCTAAAAATAATTATATTATAAACTTCATGGTTGATGTTGATGCACAAGCATTTGTATCGTAGTATTTACTGGCCACAAAATGTCGTATAAAATCTCAAACTCTAAAAAGCCTCCTCTTAAAAACAACCTTGTCGCTGTTGGTGGAGGTGGTAACTCAACATGCCTCATACCTTGTTGCCATAGCATTGGTCTTCCAAGGGCAAAGCCATGGCCTTTAAAATGTTTCGGTGGAGTCTGCTGCAGAGGTGCAAATGAACCTCAGAGCCCTGCCAGTGGGAGTGTGTTTGTACCATAGAGAGGATGAGGGAAGAACTGGGAGGGTGAGAAGGAAAACGGGAACGGGGAAGTGCAGCAGGGATTTACACTGAAGGTACCACAGCGGAAGAAGGATAAAGGATGGAGATAATGAGTGAGGAGGCAGGAGGCAGGGGTAAGAAGCAGTGAGTGACAAGCAAAATGAGGACAAGAAGGGGCGAGCAACTGTTTGGTAATATAACCAGGTGGGATATTGCTGGAACCCGGAGGTAGAAGTCACTGAACCGAATATAAAACAAGGTTACTGGGTTGAAGAAATAAAAAAATCAGGATGGAGGAAATAGAAACAGACAAGGGAGTTGGGGAAAAGAGTTTAAAGCAGAGGGAAGGTGAGGGAGGGAAGCACACCAAATCCTGAGGATTAGTTCCACACATTCTTAGCATCCATAGTCACAGCGGAACCCGAGGCTTGTGCGAGGATGGCATTTGCATTCTCTGATTAGGTCTGACTCCTCCTGTCGTGTTTCGCGGGTGTGTTTTGCTTCTCGCATGCCATCCTATCCTCGTCTCATTCCCTAAAGTAAGGGGGGGATTAGCCTACAAAGGCCTGTGAGACAATACTTAAATGACAGAATGAGTTCTGATCTGATGGAAATAAGTTACTTGAGAAATCCACTTTTCCTAGATGCGTACTCAGACTCGTAATTTCTAGAGGGGTGGATAGTACTACTGTAGCTTTGGTTTCTACTTCAAAGTAAAATGTCAGTTTTGTACTTGCAAGGTCATGGTTTCAATAGTCAGCCAGTAATCTTTTGAATACCTTTAAAATGTATTTCTATTTATCAAACACGTCTTGTGCTGAAAAGCCAACACGGCCTTGGACACACATTTTTACTTATGCATTGTGTTGTAAGTCACTAACCACTATTAAATAGCTTTTTAAATAGTAAACACAAATGTAGTCAAAAGAAATGCACGTGCTGCACAAATCAGGGGAACTCGAGGCTATTTTGACATTTAACCATTAAATGTGCGTGTTTGTAATTTTCTGATGTAAATATACTACGTTTCATAGCTTTTGGTGACACAGAGGAAAGAACTTTGGGACAAAAAGACACTACTGAATGCTAGCAAAGCAAGTTTCACTCCACTATTTGTTACCAGCTCCATTACTTCAACAGTTAGGGGGTCTGCTTGGTTGCGGCCTATCCAGGATGTTGATGGAGCGTTGAGGGGCAGGTTTCTCTGTGTTCAGTAGAGCATCTGATTTATGTTAGCTTTGAGGTTAAAGGTATTGGGAGGCAGACACACTAAGGTTAACTGTGCAAAGCCTTGGTAAAAACAGTACAGCACATTTGTGCCCACATTGGAAAAGGGAGATAATCAATAATCAGAAACCACCCCATATCCCTCTCCTGCATGCGGTAAAATATATCACCATCTGGGTGCTGCTGGATCCTTTAAATCTAGTCCATGGTTTTATATTCTCGACAATACATTTGGTGAATTGGCGCCATCCTGGCTTAATTTGTTTTTAAGCTTTTACCTCAAATCCCCTGAGCTAAATCTTTCTGGTACAAACAACTCAATGCCTCCGCACCCTGCCAAGTTACAGGCCCAGTTGAGCAAGACAGCAGCTGATTACAACAGCAGATTGTGTTTAGTTTGTTGAACAATAGGCCTGCACCACACGGGCAAACTATTTATTTTCCATCGGAACTTCTAGGCAGGAGACACAATGTCAGCTTTGTGGCGAGTCAAAATTATGGTGGACACTTGTCATTAAGATGGCTTCATGTGAAACCAGTCAAACACGCATTGTTACCCAGTGAAAAGCCTTTTTAAAATAAACATGGCACTGATTTGTTTGAAAGGGAAGAACAAAATTCAAAGAAATCTGTTGAGGAAGAGCACAGAGGTCAGCCTGAGCCCGGCCTTCATCATGGCTTCCTTATCTGTAGTTTGTTAATATTTTCAACACACCTTAACCTCAGAACCCCAGAAATAAAGCCGCTTGCCCGATAGCCGCTTGCCCGATAGCCGATGTGTTCCACGTTAGTTTCTTTGCGTTTTTCTTTTTTTGTGTGTGCATTGAAAACAAAATCAGTTTGATACTATGCCTTTTAACTTGCTCAGTGCCAATCACTACCACAGCACATGTACTGAGTGAGACATGAAAACACAACACCAGTGGTGGTCCAGTAAATCTATTATCCTGCCAAGCAGAGTCATGTGACAGCAAACTGGAGCGGGTCAATGCCTCTCAAAGGTGGTGGCGCTGCACAGATCACCATACCAACCGTCTGACAGCGGTTACATAACAGCCAATCAAACCCATCCCATCCCACTGAGGGCTTTAACGATGTCGCCAAAAAGGGGCGTCATACTGTGTTTACTGTGGAATTGTTGACAGGAAGTGGGCTGCATTTAACTTTCCTGCTTAAGTATCCTAGTTAGTTAATAGTTATCAGTCTTATGTCAGTTCTCCAGTTTTGTAGCCTCTTTTGGGGCATCACTTTTCTCATGAGAACATTTCCAAACTTCCCCCAGTAAGAAACATTTACTGACAGAATCCGAGCGAATTGTCGGGAGAGATCTGAAAACTCCTGCAATGACGGACCGGGAATGTGTTTCGACACAAATTTGGACTGAAAGCCACTTGTTCTGTCATCGGCTGCTGTGGGGATCATCAGAGCACATGGTAATGTAATGACCACTAATCAGTCAGTATGTTTTCATAAAAGCAAATCACTGGGACTATTATGTCCCTTTTATCTAAATAGATAAACTGTCTGTCTTTTAAGTGTGGGCTTGTGTATGTATGCGTTTCCGTCAACAGGCCTCCCCCCCTTTTCCCACCAAACAAGCCCGAATCTTTTTGTGGATTCCAGATGTCATGGCAACAGCATGACAGTAGCCCTCAAGCCCACGCAGCAATCGTCACCGATGAGGTAAATATGCTATACTGCGCTAAGAGATGTCAGCACACATCACACTGGCTTTCAACACTACAAAACGGCGTAAATCTCCTGGTGGTAACGAGTCGCTGACATGCATTTGCTTTCAATAAAGGATGAACCGTTTCATAACGAGAGACAGTGGCGACAGGAAATGGAGCAAGAGCTGCATTCTGTCTTTTTGGTGCGGCATGAACCCGAGGAGAGGCAGATGACACCGGTTGCCCAGAGAGAGAGAGAGAGCAGAGACCGAAATAGAGAGAAAGGGTGTGACGTAAAAGCCTCACAGATGCATCCATGGATTATTTAAAGCGTTAAAACTCTCCGCACTTGTGAAACAACAGCAATCAGTTTGCAACGCAGCTCGGATCCTCACTTATAGTGCCCACTCTCCTAAAATGAACCGATTTCTAAAAGCACTGGAATTGAAGATGTGAATACTTCATTGATAATGCATACAAAAAAATATATATATCTGCCCCAGCAAAAAACAGTTAACATGTAGCCTTTGGGTGGAGACAGAGAGATAAGATAGACAGCTGGTGAGATTTGTGAGGAGTCCTCAAAGCGTGGTTCTCCGCCTGGGAGGCCGTGTCTCTGGATGGATTCACGGAAAACTGCCGGGTCCCTGCAGACTGCCACACGCACGTTCACATATTGATGAAACTACAATCGCAAAAGGTCAAAAATGTGAAAATCAAATGTCACATGCTAAAAAAAAAAACACATTGCCTAGACTGTTGTTTGAATTGGCACGTACATTTTCACACCCAGGCACACCGACACATATGCACAAAGACACAGACAGCTGGTGGTAAACGGTGCCTGTGGAACATGGTAACCTACTGCAGAGCCGGTTGTATAATCTGTGATTGGGCACAGATCCAGTAGGACACTGGTTTATTTGTCCCTGTGGCTACGTACGTCAGATAAATTCATGGGGAAGTTTGCTTATTTATAAATATTTAACAAAAATAAGGCTTTTGGCCTTTTTTACTATGGAAGTGTTTACACCCGAAAGTTAATTATAACAGTCACAGAGGTTTAAGGTAAAAAAAAAAAAGGTTCTCTTGGGGTAGAAAGAGCTCAGAAGAAAATATTCCAGTTATAAAACAGACACAAACAACCACAGGTTCAACCACACAGTTCTTTGCAATGCAAACACTGATGTTGCAAATCAGATTTTCTCACTTTCAATATTCCAAATACACAATAATTATAGATTTTTTCATTTTACAATTGACCAACGAACTTTAAAAACCGAAGCTTAAAGAAAGGAAATAAGGATCATTGTATTAGAATGATAAAAGTATGAAACAAAGGTAATCTATGGAGTTCTCGTCCCACTGTAACTCCAGTCAGAGTTACAAAAGGATCGACTAAAAACTCATTAACCTACAAGCACATTTTGAAAATAATTGTGTTTTTTCTTGAGGTCAATTTACATTCGTTTTGTGTTCCCTAACCCTACCTAATATATTCTGGGACAAGCATCTAAGCACAGTGAATGCAGGCCTGTAGCTCCATCAATATTCAGCTGTGTGGGAAGTGGGCAACAATGTCTGAGATGAACGTGGTTATGAAATATTGGCTGAGCGAGTTATGCAAACGCATACAAAGACAGACGCATGACTGGGACAGAGCGTATCGAGGGCCGGATGAACAGAACTGACGCAGGTCTGTCCCCACAGCGATCGCTCAGTCACGCTGAAGAATTCTGAATAAATCTGGAACAAAGATACGGCTTCCATAATATTACCCTTTCCCTCTCGTTCATCCTCTGTGGACATTCGTGTGTGTCTGTTTTCCGCACTATTTTAGAGCCTTGTTTCTTACTTTGAATAGAACTAACAGCGTGTTGTTCGACACATCGAATTGGATTGCCCAATCACGGTTATGTATAGTAATATACATCTATGCATGCTCAAATAATAATGCTGGTATTCCCAAGAGTTACCTGAAGGTAGCACAATTCCTCAGTCTGTCTTCGTCAACTCAGCTGGCCTGTTTTTCATATTCTATCTTCTTCCTTGCTAGCTTCAATGTTTCTATTTTCGAGTCATTCTTTTTACCCAAGGTCTGCTTCTCCTAAGAAAAGAAGAAAACAAAAAAAAAAAGTGTTGTGTCGTCTGGAGCTGGTAGAACAAACAACTACGATGTGATTAAATAGGCCCTCTAATAATGGAAGCCACAGCTCCATACAATGTTATCTATTATCTAGAGTGCAGTTACAAATGCTGTTTATACAGCAGGCAAACACTAATGTCCCAGCATTTAGTCAGTGAAGCCTGCCAGTGTTCATCTATCACTTCAGCTCTTTGTTTGCTGTTCATCACAAGTTACGTGATTGCTGACGTTAGTGCGCACACACACACGCATGCAAACTGCAAATCAGCCTATTTCTCCCTCTTGTTGTTACTCTGACACACACACACACACACACAAATATGTATGAGGACAGGATGTTCTGGCTCGGCCTTTATTTAATTCATGTTTTAATGTGTCTCTGAGGCTGCATGTAATGTGAAAGCCACAACCACACAGAACAAACTTGTTTTTCTTTTCTTTTTGAGGTAGTGCAGATGTGCATGTGTGTGTGAATTGGGTTTGATGCACCTGTTGGGTTATCACTGAAAACTAATGTTAACAGCAAACTCAAAGGTATAGTGACAAAGGTGCATAAAGCACAAGACAATGCAAGTGCTTGTAATTTGTTCGTGGCGGAGTCCGCCATTACGGCACTGGATTAAAATTCCCTTCACATTTGAGATTCACAGTAAACGTAACTCGAGCGTTACTTTTGTGATGTTATGTGAAACAAATAATGTGTCTGCAAAACAAGACAATGGCCATATCTGGGATGTTTTCGTCAGCATATTGGTTTTAATTCTGCGAGGGAGTTGTGGAACTTCTCAGCAAAGTAGCAAACTCTTTTCACTGTGTCCTGCTGTTGTGTGGGAAACTCCTCAGCATGAAATCAGGTCGCAGTTGCAATTGTTATTGACCAACTTCATAATTGGAACAAGCTTGTTTGGTTGCACTGTAAACAGATCAGTTGCTCTTCTGTTGTATTTGTGAAAAAGTAGCTGCTCAGGGAGTGTTGGCTGTTGTATTAAAACGCACTTGCTGTTCCCACGGTATCCATGATTGTCAATCAAGACTGAAATCGGAAAGATTAAAACTTTAAATGACAAATATTCTAGGTGTATTTTCAATATGATAATGCACCCATTTCATAGTGAATGTTATGTCTTTGCAGTTAATAATCTGACTTGCCGGCTTTTTAGACGATTTGCTTCAAAGTTTTCCCTTATTTACTTTTCAAACAAGACAATAGTTAATTAAAAAGTTACTTGAGTTCCACCAAATGTGTGTGCTCGACACTCCCACGTGACACAGACACACACTTGAGTGGTTCGCACTGAAATTTCATGCAGATGAAAGTCGTGGAGCACACACATTGACATGCTATCTTCCCACACACAGCGTTTGGAATAGCAAGAGGCCTTGCTGATGCACTCTCCATATTCTGTGATCCATGTCAGTCCTACTCACACACACACACACACACTTCTCCAAACACCCAGAGATTGTTTACTCCCCTATCTCTGCACTTTGCATATGCAAATAGGCCCTAAAGGAGCTGTTCGCTTGGTGAATTAGTCACTCAGTAACCAGAGATAACAGCAAAATTTCCATTAACTGTTTGAAAATGTCTTCCTCTATATGTTCAGACAACTCAAATTCTAAGAGGATTTTCACAACTCGTCAATACAAAAAAAACACTACGAATACAAAAACGTGTTCACAGAAATACATAGGAATATCATCTTTGGTACCGTCACGCTCTCACGTTTGTTCAGCTTTCTGGTCAAGAAAATCTGGAGGTGAATGGGATGGAGGTGCAGGTTTTTTTTAGAGTTTGACATCAACAAGATGATTTAAGATAGAAGAAACGCACATATTTAAAGCAAGCCTGCAACATATGATTCTCTTGGCTGACCTATTTAGACGCTTGCAATTAATTTCCTTATCTATCTGGGTCTGTTGACTTTCCCGACACTGTGACGGATTGTACACAGAAAACTGTAACAGGTTATTGCTTTATAATCTCAGTAAGCGGAGGAAGAAAATAGCTGCTCTCCGGAGGCAGCTGAAAAGCTTATGTATACATCAATAACATACTTCATAAGGCTGTGTTTGCCATTGTTGCAGAGATCGTACCACCACTGATGTCAACATTTTTGCCAGGATTATACTGGGGCTCAACTGAAAGACCACTGTCCCATTGGATCACTTACAATTGGATTAGTCAAATCAGAGCTTTGACTTTGGGTTGTGTTCCTCATTAATCCCAAACTGAATGCTGTAATGAATAATTGATATGTAATTTCAAAAATAGGTCTGGAAGCAGTAAAATATCACTGAAATATAGAAACTTTCACCCCAAATAGCAAAGCATACACCTTCACAACTCAAGGAATAACTTTGAGTAAGCAAATTAAGGCAAATAACTCTGAAGGCAATGTACATGTTCCCAGAAGTGTTTGTTAACTCGGTTTCAAAAGTCCAATACAACACTTTAAATCTCCAGCCTCTTTGAAGAAGCATTCGTGTATGAGCCTTGATCACAGCCAATTTCGCTATTCGTACTTTCCCCACACCAGAGTTTTTTAACTCTGACAGTAATTGGCTCAGATTTGCTCTGAAACTATCTGGTAAACAAGGCCTCCCTCTCTGAGGATCAGAAGGTTGGCACTCGCCGCCTAAGCATCCAAAACTGTACATGCACACACACACACAAATAAGCAAACTCTCTCTCGTAAAGACATGCATTTTAGATTTATTTTCATTAGAATCAGCATTAGCTCCCATCAAAGTGACCACTCATCCTACTCGAGTTCATATGCGCAAGAGGACAAGGTTTCTCCTTCATGAAATTCTAATTTACATACATCCACACACTCATTATTTTCAATGTGCCATTTCACTGGCTAATTATAGAAAAATACATTGCCCGTTAAGGTCTATTGCCTGCAGAGGGCTGCAGGAGCATGCAGACTGAAGGGGGGGGGGATATCCAGCTTCTGAGCAGTCGGGGACTGTGTCTGGACCACTGAGTCTTTAACCAGGGATGTAAATCACTGTTTAAGTCGGGATCATTTACACTAAACCACTCATCATCCACTTCTACAGAGGGCTGTGCTCACAGATAATGGCTAGAAAGAATACAAACGGCTGCAAAACGCAAGGAGAAGCACTATTAAGAACATTTTATGTTTTGGAATGCTAGGTGCACTTCTGTGTGGATGAATGAGTGCGCAATTTTAAATCTAAGGCTTGCAGATGGTTTCAGGCCGCTCATATGCCAGAGCCTGCCTTCCATTGCTGCTGTGATCCAAAGCCCTGAATACTTAGCATTTGTCGCTAAAGTTATGGAATCTTATACGGATGGGTCACTTTCACTCCACGCCATCGGGCATTCTGATAACATGCACTGGATGTTCTCCCTCCTGTCCCTTTGTTCAAGGTTGTCAACACGCTCAGCTACGCTTTGCATCTCCCTCTCGAGCAGTTGAACTTATTCAGAAGCCGCCTCCGCAAACAAAATTCGCTGCCGAAGTTTTTTCAGCTATTTCCGTGAGCCTGCAGCGGCTGAGGTAACAGTCTCAGATTTAGAAGATGACCTTCAATTTATACTCCACACTGAGGACAAAGGACAGGATGTGGTGTACCGGTCTCTCTTGCAGCTGTTTGCTCCTCCACACCTGCTGGAAGGCCAGTCAAACTCTCGGTGCAGTTATTTTACTTTCTTGCTATGTTTTTTTTAACGGCTTGGTCTCTGAACAACTCAAAATGTTCTCATCAATGCTCATAGTGAGGTTCTCTCTACCTGCAAAGCTGCCGTTTTACCCTTTGTGTGCGATTGTGAGCACACACACGTGGGCTGATGGTGTGCGATCAATTAGCAATGCATGCTGCACATGTGAGAGCACCTTTCCTATCAGCAACCTCTCACCTGTGTGTTCATTCATTTACAACACGGAGCCATTCACTCTTTTTATTTCAAAGTTTCTGCATGAGCTCCTCTAAAAGCTTTCCTGTCTGCATTGGAAAAAGGGAATATAACTGATCTAAAATGAGGGATGCACGTGAACAGAGAACACATCAGTGGTTCAGCACAGCCTTCGCTGGATTGAGAAAAGAAGAAAAATAAGACCAACGGAGAGATCACACGGCTAATGAAGGTTCTGCTGGAGCCGTCGGTGCAGTGAACCATCTGCTAATGATATGGCTTTCATCTCGATTGGCCCATTCAGGAGCATTAATACACATGCTGAAACCACTAGAACCACGAACATGCACAGAAAACACTCACACACACACACACCTTCATGTGCAAATGTATAATTCACATTCAAAAGATCTCGTTCCTTTCCTCCGCGTTCACCTGCTTGCTCTTGATTATTCAAAAACACACACACACACACACACACACATTCTACTGAATTGAAACCATCTGCTGGAGCTTGAATTCACGAGCCTGCATAACACGTCCTCCAAGAAATGGGTATCACGGTCACCATGGCAACATGTTCCCATGGGCCAAACAAAACCGATCTGCATTTGAGACTTGCCATGTTGTTCCCACTCCTGCCAGATAAGAAGCAATCATTCTAAATGCTTTGTTTGTGCGGTGTGGAGATGAATCTCTACCATGTACTCCACTCCAACTAATCTGGGAGAAATGAGGGGAAGATGTCCGGTGATGTTTTTTTGCACAGGTTTTACGCCGGGAGTCTGTGTCCTTGTGTGATTTCATATAATCCTGTCTGATTTCCATAAGGCTGAGTTTGGGTGGAGCAGACATGGTAATCCAGGACTGGACTCCATGGATTATGCTTGGATTGTCTGGGCAGCACAGTGGGAGCAGATTGAAGCTGTTTTCTCACACATGTAGCCTCAGAAAGAGCTTGGGGTCGTTATTGATTTGAATCGTCATTGGTCAGTTTGGGTAAACTCCCCTCAGGTTTTGGTGTATTACACAATGAGAGTAGTTTGGGGTTCATGTCCTGTGGATGCCCCCGAGATTCCAGACCACGCATATACGGTCTCAAAAAAAAAAGACTTAATTGTCCAAAACTATGAAAATGGTTCTTGCACATGTACCCACACAACTAGAGTACAATCCCTTAAGGTTTAATTCACTGTTTAAAGTATTTATCTTTACTTTTGGGTTTGTGCCATATTTCCAAAATCTGTACAATACATTTTGGGCGTGACAGAATTTGTTGCAGGTCTGTCAAAATGTGTACAGCAAACACTGAGCCATATTGTAGGCTGTGACTCAGGGAACACAGTGCAGGAACATCGTCAAAACATTAGCACCAGCAGAAAGGAAGCAAGAAGGAACACTTGGCATACAGCAGACAAAAGTCCCTGGTAACACCAGCATTACTAGTTTTTACAGCAGTTTGTCAGTGCTTGTCTGCCCTTCAACAGCTGCGGTGACTTTACAGTTAAAGGGCCAGTTGGAGCCTCAGGCTACAATAGCTGCCATTTCAAGGAAAGACAGCTCATCAAGATGGATAACTGGTAACGGTTAGTGTGTCAACTTTGCCAACTTGATGCAAGAACTAAATGTAAATGTCCTACTGGTATTTTTTAAAAGAGGGAAACAATAGTTGATCTTTAAATTGAAGGTCAGCCTAAATTAAATTAAAGTTGCCCCTGTGCTGAGAGGCCCACATTACTTTTAATCTACTATAGCAGGAAAGGAATTGGATGATTTTCAGCTGTAGCCCCGCAGGGCTAAGGTTTCATTAGTCTGCAATCATACACTGACAAGTGGGGTAAATTTTGCTTTACTTCAATGTGAAAATGACTTGCCACAGGCATGCTGCTTAATAAAACTGCCATCCCTGTGTTCAAAACGGCATGCTTTATTATTATTATTATTAATCTGTTTTCATGTCGGGGCATGTCTGCCGCCTGCAGAGCTGATGACAAAAATATCGCAGAAACTTTGATCTATGAACTATGATCCAAATAATCGCGTATGCCCAAGATGAATCGGTTACCCTAAACATGCACCCCATTACAGTATAGCAATAATACAATCTTTGTATTATTTCTCAGAACAGAATATACTTGCATACGTTACAAAAAACAAACCAGAGGATCCACGTAAACCAATTGTAAAGTGACAATTTCCACATTTTGTTCTTTGTCCGAACGACAGCCCAAATCCCAAAGAGGTTGAATTTACAGTTAAATTCATTTTACAAAGCAGATAATTATAACATTTTGGCCGATGGAATCTGTAATATTTTGGCATGACAATGGATTCATTGATGAATTAAATAATCAAAATTGTTGTCAATCAACCAACCAGTTAATATACTAACCTCTTTGGGACATAATGCTATTAGGAGTAGTTTGTTGCTACTCATTTGTGCAGCAAATGTAGGCCTCTGTGGCAGATAGTTCAGTACTGTGTGCACTATGAGCTGTGTGAATCATGCCGTGGTGCTGCTGGTGCTCATCATATACACTGACTCAGATATGCCACCACTTACAGTAGATGTGTCAGCGTGTCGTCCTGTGTGTATTTTACGCTGTGACAAACGACGGAGCGTTCTGACCCTGTAGATGTTTGCATGCATGTGTGGGTTGCGATTACAAGAGTGTTTGCACATGTTCCTTTTTTTTTTAAATCAGCGGACTTCTTTGTTCACAGGCCGCCTCGCTCCTTCTCCGTGTCTTCGTCTCTTCACAGGTCTTGTTGTTTTTCAAGACAAACTGCAGTTGAGTTTTCGTGGGAAGTGTGACCTCCAGGGGAGAGAGGAGCTGTGTGCGTCGTGTCGAACCTTCTCACAAAGAGCTGCGCGCCGCTCTGATTGGTAATTGCAGGATGTATCTGAGCATGGAGCCCACCCACTCTTCGGCAAAACACATACCAAAAACACATGCTATATACTGCACCCCCACGGAGGATGCATACAGGCTGGTCTGCACGTGCACACACACAAACACACTCTTGTTTATCACCCACAACAGTCCCCAACAGTTTCCTCGTCTGCCGACCTCACATCTCGCGACCACATGCGTCACAGCCACTGTAAAACAAACACCTTTTTATCCCCAAGAGATGTGACTCAAGTCCTCCAGTAAGCTAACTCAAAGCCCTGGAAACGCAGGTTTTGCAGTGGCATGTCTCAGCCTGCCGAACACAGAGCCGACGAAACCAAATGGAGAAAAGTCACCACCTTCTTGTGGCCTCGCGTCGAACCCAAGAAATGTGTCCGTGTGGGTTTTATTCGTTGAAACGCGCCTACACACCAGGGGTTATGTCTGTTTTGTCACGTCTTTTGCAGCTCTGATACTCTCTTTTGTGTTTATAGTCAAGACTGCTTTCATACAAACTTTCATACAAATGAAACTGTAGTTGGATGTAAAATAAAGGGAGAGATTTGTTCCCCTTGTTCCATTGTATTTAAAAAAGGTCAAAGCTAATAGGGCAGAATACTGGAATTTTCCAAAGACGGGATTTGAGAAACATTAAAAGCTTTACATGCAAATATGTCTGAAAAGAGGTTAAAGCTAGTTTAAAAAGTGTTTCCCTCTAAATATGATTAGTCTCTATGTGCTCTCAGTCTGCCTTCCTAATTGTATCACTCCCTGTTGGAAACATGAGCCAAAGTTTCTCCCCTCAACTCCTCACATGTTTGTCAAACTTTCTCACAATCGTGTCTGTTCTCCCTCTGTTGTGTTTTTCTCCCCCATTCACTTCCTCATAGCGTGGGCCGCGCGATTGGTCAGAGGAGGTGGAAAGTTGGCCAATGGGAGGGCAGTTGCCAGGCAGCCTGTGCCTGACTTGGAGGCAGCTGGAAGCTCACACAGCTGTTCCATTGAAAAGCAGCAGGATATAATAACAAGGGCCCCTCTCCATGTGTGCAGACACACAAAGACACACAATATAGGCTGATTTGGAATTTATGGTAAAAAAATGAGTCGGCTGCACTACTTTTTTTTTTTTGCTGGCATCTGTTTTACAAACATCAGAATAATTTACATTTACACTTTTATGTCTTTATCTTTTCTTATAATGTGAATTCTTTGCGTGTTCTTTGTCTCTCCAGATTTGGTGAGCTTCATGGTAGAGCATTAGGCGAGAGGACATTGGGATGTTTTTCTTAACTTTTTTTTTCTCGCTTTTCTCACTTCTCGTTTTTTATGCAGGGCGAAGAGAACAAGATAAGTTTACCTTATTAAACAAGTTCACTCAGCTTGTTGTTTTCAACATCGAGTTAATCGTTGAGTCTTCGTCTTACATAGTATCCAATAGATGTGTTGGTTTTTAATGAGGAATTGAAAAATAAAAATAGAGATACAGATTTATTCATACAGGTTGTCGTTTGCCTCACATGTGTGTTTGTTTGTGAACTTTAAAACTGCATTAACTGGCAAATACTCCTTTGATCCATTATTGATATAAAACGATTGATTAGATCAGCTTAAAGTCCTTTCATGGCAACATGCCTGTAAAGCAGTGGTCGTATTATTTCACAAAACATCATCTGAACGTTTTATTTGTCACAATGTACTGAAAGAGGAAATCTCAAGTGAGAGACAAAACACATCTCCACAGTAACTCTGACCTTGTCTATCAGTCCACGTCCCTGTTTTGCAGCGTGACAGATTGCTTAATAGCACTGGAGAATAGTTAACTGGGCCCAATGAACCACATCACCCAGCAAAACATTGTTTGTCCATCTGCCCCGGTGTCCCGCTGAAACAATACAACCCCTATATACATCCTGCACATATTTCCACCCACGTTTCTCACACTTGTTGCCTCCGCAGAATACAATTTCTTCGTGTGGAGTTGCCTCCACGCTGGTGTGGAGAATAAAGACACAAGTGAGTTTAAACAGTGCAGACCAGTTGATCGACTGGGCTGACACATGAGTCCTTGTGACATATGGCGAGCCTCCTTCTGGCTGATGGCATCAATAATCGGCTAAGCGCACAGACATTGAGCAATATCATCATTGTGCTCTAAATGGAGATTTCCGCAAGAAATGAGTCACTCTGGAGGAACAATGGAGCAATTTAAAAAGGACAAAAGGAGCCGCTCTGCTACAGCGCTCCTGTTCTGCTCCTGCTTTAGAGAAATATGTGGCGGCCAAATGTAAAAGCAACCGATAATTGTTGCTTTCACAAGAAAAAGAGAGAAAAATTGTCTTCTACATGGGAAACATCAATTGTGAAGATGTTTACAAAGGCCATAAAGTTGGCAAAGAGAGGGGTCCGTTTCAGAAATGGGTCTTCTTGGACAAAAAAAAACCACTAAGAGATATATTTTCATATTCTATTTAAGTTAATGAAATTATATTCTGCCCCGCTTCCACAACCTATTGACTACTTGTTCTTTGTCCATGTCCAGCCAGTCTCTTCTGGCCTGACCTTGTTATGATCAGCCTGTCCTGCCTGTGGATCTGCTGACTGAAGGTTACCTGCAGGTTAGATAAGCTTCATCAACACCAAATAACTTATAATGCCAGTGTGAGCCTATCGATTTCAAGGGACCGTTCACTCATACTTCAAAGCCGAGTGTATAAAAAGAGCCTAAAAACTGGTCTCAATTACGATTTCTCCTCCTCTTCCAGCCCTCATCCCTCTTTTCTCTTAAGCTTCTTGCTATGTTGGATTTACTGACACACAAGAACTCCATACTTGAACAAAAACACAGGTTTAAATTGGGGGGAGCTATTCCAGGCGGGGTTAAGCCAACAGTGTTGTGGGGCCTCCTCTCACATGACTCCCACCCTCTCTGGAGAAAATATTTGGATGGTCTCATGAAGAAAAGTGTCTCTCTCTTTCTCATACAAACACAAATCATTCGACTTACATTCCTCTTTTATTTTCACTTTATCTCATCTTGACACAGATGTTCATTAACATTCACGTCAATCGCCCAAAAACATTAACCATCCCGGACAGTGCAAGTCTCCGTTCTGCTGCCAAACACCTCTGAGCTGGAACAGTCGATGTTTGTTAATGTTTGCTTTAACCTGAGTTGCCTGATAGCAGAGCTATTTATATGTAAAGTGACAACTATTAACGAAACTACAGGGACTGAGAAGCACACATGGACAGTAGGAATATGGTCGAGAGCAGAGGGAAGAAAGTCCATTTCCATTGTGTGCCGTTTGTCCAGGGAGTCACGCACTGCACACAATGTGGCTCTGACGCTCTTAGCCAACAAATTGATCACAGTCTGTGACCTTTGTCCTTGGCCCTTGTTAACCCTCCGCCGCCCACCGCCGCCGCCGCTATACTCCCAGCAGTCAGGCTCTGAGCAGATGGGATAGTTTGGGGGAGGGTTTATTTTTACACAGCCGTGTTGTCACTCAAGCCTTCTCCTTCTACTGCCTGCATTCACCACTACCTCATTTTACTGGATTTTCTCCTGGATTTGTGCCCTCCAGTTATATAATATTGATGTTTTTTTGTGTGTTTACTGTAAATTAGATCTTGTGTTCTTCCAAAAAAAAAAAAAAAAACAGGGCAAGCAGTGTTAATGTAGTCATCAATTATCAGTCCAGTTACCATAACTTACGATCAATACACACCAGAGGCTACGGGGCTCTGGACACAAAACAAAAATATCACACCAGTACTCAGAATTACTCATTCTCTCACACACACACACACACACACACACACACACACACACACACACACACACACACACACACACACACACACACACACACACACACACACACACACACACACACACGTAGCCATTCACCCCAAAACCTCATGCAAATTCCACACTTACCTGCCCTGGCTTCAGTCTTTTGGTGACAAACTCATGACACATACCTCACTTTGAGTTTCGTCTTCACCACCGAGGTTACTTTTTGTCCAGCGAGGCCAGGGGACAGGCTGTGAATAGATCGTTTTCTAGTGTCGATGCCACAAAAAAACAGAACTTCAAATGAACTTTTAGGGCAAAAAATGATCATAACCCAAATCCTAGCTTTTCACCACTTCTGTAAACACCACGAGATACCCTGTACCGATTCAAATCAGTGACCTAGTTGGAAAAATACATTATTCTTTGTTCATTTTATGTGATTTTGGGGCTTTGCCAAAGAATAAAAAAAAAAAAACCTACTGGGGTATGGGCAACTGGTGAGGCTGCTGGGCAGCTGTCAAGGCATGTGGATGCACTGGGGAACAACCATTCAACTGTGGAAGGGATTTAGCTAGAAGGCCAATGTCCAAACAGACAGATTTTACACCATGAGCTCTGACTGTAAAATGGATTTGTTAAGCCTTAGATGAGGTATGAAACCCTGAGAGACAGATAAAGTGGCTGTTTACCTGAATGTAGTTGATGGGAGGGTAAAAAAAAAAAGCAATGGTCTCTTACAATTTTGCTCTGACACAGGAGATATGCGTCATTATTTGTGTTAAAAGCAAACGGCCAATTTAAAACCACAAAATTAACATACAGTCTGCCTGCATACACTGACAAACACTGGGGTATTTTTATGCTAAAACAGCTGCAGGTTTAATAAGAAACCACCCCCACCTTTCTCATTCTCCCATTATTGCTGCTTTTCACACCCCCTCCCCTATACATTACGTCACCTTGGACAGGAAATGAGATGCCACAGCTCAAGGTGTTAAGAGATGTCTTCTTGTGGGCTTTTATTTGAGTCAGTGTCCTTTTCCTGCCATTCAGTTTTCATATACATGTGATTTTTCCTTTTCACGGAGAAGAAGAGCAGAATCGATTTGGACACACAGACAAAATAATAAAACCCATTTGCTGCATTTTCCCATGCGACGTTATGCGATATAAGGCTCTCTCTGGGCAACTCATACTTATGCGTGGGGATATGCTGCCTCTCTGTGGTCTTTAAAGGCATTTTCACACTCCATGTTCTGCACACTAGAAGTCAGCATTAGCGCATCTGTCTATGATCTGTGTTTGTGTGTGTGTCTGTGGAAGCACAGATCTCTGTTTTACCGAGCTGAATGGATGAACAGATCAGCTGTTTTAGCATCAGTCCATGATCCAGATTTGAAGTGTTTACTCAGCAAAGTTTTCCAGATAACTAAAGTAAACCTGCATCTTGTTTCAAAGTCCTGATCTCAAATGTATGAGCCAAGAAAACTGTGTCAAAAATAATTTATACTTCTGTCACTATACCAAAGCTCTGGGGATAAAACTATGTTTATGCAAGTTGACACTGTCTTGGCTTTGTGAGTGTAAGCTCTTCCATGTATCTGTGTTTGTGATACAGATACGCATCCCCAAGCAAAATGACAGCGACGCTCGGCCTTGTGTACGAGCTGACATGATGCACGACGTGACAAAAACAAAAGATCACAGACAAGAGCTTGATATTCTCAGACCCAGTGGGAATGTAAAAAAAGAGCTTCTGATTTCTGGAACTAGATGTACACGTTTTCAGGCAACATGAATATAGATGGTGCAGCTAAGAAGGAAAGAAACGTCAGTGGTGTCACACAGTACTTTCTCGTATGTTTTAAAAGTAGATGTAACTTGTAGGAATCAATTAATTTTGAAGGCTGCATGGATAGTAAACCTAATTAGTCTAATAAATAAACCGATTAAAGGACTGAATAATTGACGTAACATTTTGATAATGGTGTACTTGTGTAATTCATTTTCCATAAACAAACGCACAACATCTTCTGGTTTCAGCCTCTCAAATGTGAGGACTTGCTGCAAATCTCAGCAGAAGAAATTGATACTCGCAATCAAAACTCAAACATGCCTTGCTTAAGTTTTGACCTCACCATAGAGATCAATGAATGGGTCGTTATTTCCTTCAGTTCTTAGCTTTTAAGCACATCTGCAAAGGCCACTGAAGACCTCGTATTATTTAAAATCTGTGACCAAGTTGGAAAAAAAAAAGTTCTTTTAATCATTTAAAATAAATGAAGAGAACATAATAAAACACAGCCAAACCTTAATTACAACAATCACTTTTCTATAAAGTCACTCGTTAGCATCAGCAGTTCCCAGACTTCCTGACGTACAGCAGATTATTAGCATAAGGGTCAAAGGCCAAGCAGTACCCAGGAGCTATACTTGTCACCCTCATATAACCACTGGGATGTTAATGTCTCCTCACAGCGGGGAAAACAGTAGCCGCTGTAAAAACCAACCGTCACCTCTGACCCCTCTTCCCCTAAAGTCGCCCGTCTTTCCCGCTATTGATCCTTCAGATTCCGCTGACGTTGAGGGTAAGTGTGACAATCCTCTTCCAGATAAAGGCATTTGAGGAGTCACTGCCTGCGGCTCAGCCAGTGTGTGTGTGAAAACTCTCCATACAGAGAGGGCCACTCTGTCATTTAAAGTCATCTGTGTGCGGTTCAAAGGTTGCAACCATTTCTTTTGGACTCTCTCAGTCCGTACAGAGAGGCAGGTGGAGGGTCAACTGGATAAATGCAGGGACTCAGCTTTGACATATAAAGGAGGCTGCAGGTAAGCAACGCTCGCAAATCCGTCTGAACAATGAAGTCAAATGTCTTTTGATATCTTGTGTTTTTGTTGGACATTGTATTGACTCTCCCCACACTGCTGTGTATTTAAAGATAATAATTTCTAAAACCTTTGTTGTTTCTTTTGAATATGTAAGTGGTAACCCTTCACTTTGACTCAAACTGAGCTTTCACATTTGATCAAGGTGACAAAATACAGAAATTATCATTATTACATCAAATAGGTTCAGGATATATTTGATATATTTATATGTTATGGGCTATGTCTGAATATATATACTCCAATTGAAGTCACTCACAAAAATATATGTTTGACATTACTCACACAGGACCATCTAGTCTAATCATTGACAAACTATTCATAAAGTAGACATATTTGGGAGGGGCTTTGCGGCGGAAATATTTAAAAAGATATTTTTTACAGAAAATGTTGTCCTTTACGAGCTCATTCTTAATATATTCTGGTCTTTTTTTCAATGCCTTCCAACAGATACAATGGAAATGTTCACACTGCTGCTTATGCTCCTCACAGTTTCTGGTTATTCATTCGTGTTGCAACCCGGTAAGTACAACATCAGGCCTGTTTGACATTTCAAGCCTCCACCTAAATGTACTTATAAATTATGTTATAGTCTAATTATTACAGTCCTACAAACTACAGGTCATAAACACTCGCATGCTAATTATTTCATGAACATTTCAAAGGGAACGCAGACTTTTGTTATGCTATGTCGCTTGTTAGCAGCTTGATTTTGTTTTTTGCATTAAAATAGTGTTTAATTTTTGCAGGATTTGTGACGGGTACCTAAGTGATCTATGTAAGCTGTTGCTCTCTGTGTTGTACTGTAGGACTGGAAGTCACCCAGATAGCTGGGCTGGACAGAGACCACCAGTTTGAGATGAGGAGCGAGCATTTGGGAGATGTTTCAATACCAGTGGAAGAGAAAGAAAATGAGGGATGGAAATCAGAGCAGGAACCAAGGAGTGAAGGATTGACTCCGGAGACGAACCCAGAGAAGAAGAGGACGGCTCTGGAGACATTTTCCAAGATGTTGATGGAAGAAACGAAAAGAGCTGGCATTGTGACAGATTTAGATTCAGATAAAGAAATGGAGAGGAGAGAAGATGGACTCAATCTGGTCACAAAATCAGAGAAAACAGAGTTAAGTGAGGAGACGGTTAAAGCAATCCTGACAGACACGATAAAAACAGTCAATAGTCAGAATGCGTGGATACAAGAGAATAAGAAAAGTGATCAAGTGGATAAATCGAAGCAAGAAAAAGTGGAAGAGGAAAGAGAGAGCAGGCTGGTTGCAGATATTATTCTTCACAATGCAACTCGAGAGGAAAAGATATTTACTGTAAATCAAGGAAAGGTGGAAGAGAAAGGAGGAAATGGAGAGGAAGATCACACGGTAGTTAGCGATCTCACACCTCTTTTAAGCACATCCTCTCCTCAGCTGGGGGAAGAATTAGTGATTCCTGCCACAATTCAAATTATCACTCAGTCTCAAAATCCTCCAAGTTCTCCTCCTCCAGTTAATCATCATAATGTCCCTCAATCACAAGTCTCCTCTCACCCTCCCTCCCCTTACGCCAAAGTTAGTCCTCGCTTCCTTCCTCCATCTGTCACTTCGCCAAATCCTACAGCAATCAATCGCATCTCAGTCTTCACAGTGCTTCCTGGTGAGGCGAATGAACTGGACGTTGAGGCTAGCCCACATTTAGAGGATGTCATGGTCAAAAATATATTGTTTAAACCTGCACGGCAGGAGCTACAAACCACCGTGGTTCAACCAAAATACATGACTGAAAATAACCCCAAGGTGCAAGTGTCAACACCAAAACCCCAAAAAGCAACGTTTATAACCAAAGAGCCAAATCCAATGCCAAACTCAAATGAAAATAATCACATGGTCGGGCTTAAACCAAGCGTGACTCAGCCCAGAACAGTTGAACTGATGGAAAATGACAGCAAACTAACAGTGAGGCGAAATAAAGCATCTTCTCCTCAACCACAACTGAGCAAACCTTCAGCCAGACCACAGCTGACAACTGACAAAACACCTTCAACGAGGCCAACGAAACTCAACAGAAGTAGTCAAAATAAGACCATTAAGAAATCCAAGGAAAAGGAAAGGAAAAAGAACAATAAAACCCAAAAGCCCTCAAAGAAGAAGAAGCTCATCACGCCAACGCACTTTCCTTACTTTAAGGATAACTACTGTCCTCCTGAATGTGCCTGCTATGGAAGGTAATTATCAGACTAAATTGATTTGAACAATGTATTGCAACAAATGTCTAAACTACATTAATAACAATTGAAGTTGATTGATTTATTAGTCAGGCTTGAGATTCACTGATTTTATGTTCTCCAATCAGAATGTTTTCTGTTTTATATATTATAAATTGGGCTTTTGAATAGTCACACAAAACGATCAACCTTAGGATGCAGCCTTAAGCTCGCGATATTTACTTTATAATGCTAAATAAATATTAAATAAATAGTTTGACATGTCTTCAGAGAGTTTGATTGATTAATACCATACAAAAACTGAAATGTAAAGATTACAAATTAATGTTTTCAAACATTTTCACTAGTGTGTGATTGGGACGTTTGAAGATCAATGCTTATACTCGTTATGTATTGTTTTCCAGAGTGGTCCAGTGCTCAGACAAAGGCGTGGACAAGATTCCTTATGGTATTCCTTATAATGCCCGCTACATCCTCCTCATGAATAACCACATCAACAGCATCCAGCTGGACCTGCTCAGAGAATATGTCTCTATGGAGTTCCTTGTGTTGAGCAATAATGGGCTCACAGATGGTTCCGTAGAGGGAGCTTTTGAGGGGATCCCGGCTCTGAAGCGCCTCTACCTGGATAGGAACCTCCTGGACAGCGTGCCAACTGATCTTCCAGTTTCTCTGGAGGAGCTTCGTTTGGACAATAACCGTCTGAGTGTGATGTCTGAGGCAGCCTGGGCCCAGTGCCCAGGCCTCTTGGTTTTGAGCCTCAGCAACAACAGCCTGGGAAATGGATCTGAATGTCTTCCCAATAAAGTGCTCTCTCCTTTGTACAACCTGCGCACTCTGAACCTGGATCACAACCAGTTAACATCGGTACCTCTGGGCTTACCACTGTCCATCAAAGAGCTCTACCTCAAAGGGAACCTCATTAAGCACTTCCGTGGAGGAGCCTTCAATGGGATATCAGAGCTGCTGGTGTTAGACTTGAGTACAAACAGACTGACGAACAAGGGTCTCCTTCGAGAGTCCCTTCTAAATGCGACCCACTTGGAAAGCCTCAACTTAGAAGGGAACAGACTAAAACAAGTGCCACGACACCTTCCCCACTCACTGAAAACTCTAAATCTGGAGGGCAACCGCATATCTTCCGTAAAGAAAGCAGCTTTCGGCACCTTGAAAAACCTCGAGCACTTGGGTTTAGCAAGAAATAAAATCTTTAAAGTGGCTCCAGGGGCATTCAGGACATTGCCCGTTCTGCACCAGTTAGACCTGTGCCACAACAACCTGCGCCAGGTGCCCAGACAGCTGCCAGATGCTCTGCACTCTGTAGCGCTCAACCACAACAAGATTCAATCGGTGCCTCGTGATGCTTTCTGCTGGGGCAATAAAAGTGCGAGTCTCAGCGGGCTTGTACGAGTGCAGTTGGAACATAATCTAATCGATATGGGGAAGTTAGATGCACAGGCTTTCAGGTGCTTACGAGGATTCCAGGTGGTGCACTTCTACTGAACCTTGGTTGCCTGATATCAGATATCAAACGATTGAGTGCGAGATTGAATTTATTGTGTGTAACCCACCCAAGCCTCCCTGTTTGACTGCTTTTATGACATCCATTCTCACAGAATGTCTTTTGGGTTGGAAAACAATGGATTACATGCAACAAGTCTAACCATGATATCAGTAACCACATGTGATCTATTATGGAATGTGCTGGTGGTTTTCTCACGACCATTTTCCAAAAGCAGAACCATTCCAGGAATAATTTCCAGGTTTCAATTCATTGCAGCAGCATTTGTAGAAACTTGCATGCGATAGGTAATCATAGACACATCATCATCATCTTTATTTTATTTATTTAATCCATCCCTGGAAATTTGAATTGTTGGCTGTCCAAAAGCATTTGTGTTTCATTTGACAAAAAATGTAATTGAGCGTGCTTATAATAAGACATGGATGATGTGAAAAAGATGCGAGTTTGGTCTTTTTTTCTCATCATAATGTCAATTTCAGATGGGTTAAGGGTTCCTCTCTGCAGTTCCACCAACAAGGGATGCTGCTCGCACTTTGGCAAAATAATTTACATGTTGATGTGAGAGGTTGTTTCGTTCTCAGGCACATTGACGGTGTCTGAGGGGATTTTCATACCACGGGGAAATGAATAACTCCCTGTGACTTTGGAAATAAATCTGAAAACTTGCTAAAATTGAATTTTTGGGAAAATTGCTTGCAGTCATATATAAGCCACACACACATTCAAATGGTTTGAATGTTGTTAACTTTATATGAAAGTGAAGTTCCTTATAGCTTATCCAGATATGTACAAATAAGTACATTTTTTTTAGAAAGTTAGAAAGTTCCTAGATTGTGGACCCATTATTGTCGAGGCTTTTTCTCCTTTGTCTGTGTTCATATTATTTCCGTATGAGCTCATTGATTGCAATCACCCCATAGAATCTACATGGGACTTGACGCTGTGGTGTAAATATTGTCAATTTGATGTGGATGAAATAAAGTTCTCTATAATCGTGCATGAAACAAGCTCTGCTGGTTGTAACATGGTCAACAGACACTCATTTGAGTGGCATGATAAGCTTGTTCTTCTGTAAATAAAAAACAGACTGGGCTTCTAAACGATCGGTGCTGCTGCAGGAAAGTTCCTATATTGGGCATTTCTTGGTTTGTCTTCGCCCACATAAAGCTTTCTATAGAAAAGCCTGAACAACTCTTCTGAGGTATTCATATAGAGCATAGGACAGGTGATTCCAATCAGTGAGCTATCAGCTTGAACACAGATGTAAACTCCATAGAGCGTTTCATCAGCCACGTGTCCACATTAAAGGAAATAGCAAACTAAAAATAGAAAATATCTGAGTTAAAATGGTAGAAGTAGAAAAACATCTGGATGCAGACATTAATTAAGAAATAAGTTTACAGAATAAAACAGAAATACATCCAAGTCATCCAAGTATTTAAGGTGGAGTAAAGACAGTTTTGAGCTGAGAAAAGGCTTCAAGGAAACAGCAGACGCATAATAACATTTCAAAAGACACATATTACAGCCAAGTGCCAATTCTTACATTAAAATGAAACACAATTTGCTGTTTGAGTTTTCCTCAAGTTGGTTTTTATTTGAGTTTTCCTTTGTTTGTGCCATAAACCCCTGGCCGGTAAAACATGTGGATAAAACTAACTGGCAGGAGCGACAGTTTAAAGTTCCAGATTCAGTTTTCCCATGCTGACAAATGGACACTGGCCTAAATATTCCACTGCAGAGCATTTTTACCATTTTCCATAAACAATCAGTTAAGGTTGACGTTTTTCCACCGTGTTTGTGCAGCAATGATTCCCTGGAGGATGCGCACGAGAACAAGAACGTCGTTAACTTGTCAGGATCTGTGCAATGTCAAATGAAGAAACGGCAAATGGTGACGTTATGACAAACAAGAATAAAATTGACCTGAAATGTCTGTTAAGTCCAGTCAAAAAGTTAAACAACTGTCTACAAATCTGCAAGGTCAAATGTATGATACAGAGGTATAAAGAGCAATAACGATGAGGAATATGAAAGTACATGATTGCCTATTTCATGAATAAAGACAAATGGGATGTTTTTATTGTCAAGACTAAGATTGTGTTTATTTGCTAGCTTATACCCCTGGTAGTTCCTTGTTTTCTCTCACAGAGAAAACAAGCAGTTATAGGTCTCCGTAAGCATGTTAATATAACAGACTTAAAATGTAAATGTAAAATGTAAATGTATTGTTTACATATTATCCACTAGATGGCAATAATGTATAAGGAAATAGTTTTGAGGCGTAACGCCTCCTGTTTTTAAGGTTTAAGTGAGATACAGAAAATATTTGAAGCTTGAATTTGGCTCTTTTCCAGTTGCCATATCAGAAGGTGAGGCATTAAAAAAACACATGCTTCAGGTTTGGGGGATAAAATACATACAAATATATCCAAATATATATTTAAACACTCAGCAAAGCAAGCGCACACACAGACAGACATGAGTCTGCATGATTCACAGAGAAGCGAAGATGTTAGTGGACTTATTTTTTGCAATAACGTAAGAGCATTCGACCTTATCACAGGGCTAGAACAAAATCTACATAAGAAACAAAAAGCAGAAGGAAGGCTAAAGTGGAGAAAATGCATCAGCCCACATGGAGGTGCTTAGCACTTTTCTCCCTTTTTTCCCCCCCTCTCTAGCTCACTCTAATAAGTTCACTCAGCAACGTGGCACCGCACCCATAGGACCTGGGGAAGAGGAGGAGGGGGAGTAAAGACGATGATAGAGAGAGTGAAGGGGAGGAGGGAGCACTTTTCAAGGATGGCTCCAGGCTCCACTTTCTTAACGCGTGTCCAGAAGGGAAGAGCTTCGGCTGGGCAAGAAGCTCACCGGCACCTCCCTACGGTCCAGCAGGACCCTGACCCCGTATCACAACACCACATGTCTACCTGGACCCACTGGAAACCCTCCTCCCCTCTTTGTGTCTCCTCTCTCACTTTCCCTCTCTTTTTTCTTTTGCACATTTTCTGCTTTTCACTCAATCGTTTAAGATTGTGCGTGCATTCACACATATGTGCACATGTGTACACTACCTGTGTGTGTGCACACGCACAGTCGGTCGTCTGGTGTTTGCGCGTGGGAGTCACATACGTAATGACCATGTGAACTGCTCCCTTGACAGAGTCTGAACCCAAGTGCTCATTTTAAGCAATTTGGCAGATGGTGAGTTTATTTGTGTAGCTGTGTATCCTTTGCTGGATGCAGTCTGATAGTTAAGCTGATCCAAACAGGAGGTTTGCAGGATTAGTGCCACCCTCTCTGTGTGTATCACCCCGTCTGCGAGTTTACCTGTGTTGGTCACATTCTTACGTAAACTTTTTTTATTCTCTTTTGATCTTTTGTGAAAAGAAACGTTGCCTTCTCTGATTCTTTTTCACTCAGACTTATAAGGCTCTGATGTAAAGCTCAAGCCAAAACCACAATGCAATTATTCAACCGTCACTCGTCTCCTTGGAAGGAGATGGTACAGCTCTTCAGAGTGCATGACGTGGTAATACTTGAGCATCTTGCCTTTATGTGGGTTGTTTTTTTTTGCCTTGCTGTTTTTTCATTGCTTTCAAAACTATAATTGAAAACATTTAAATTCCTATATATAGTATTTTTAATCTTTTTAATTCTCTAATGTGCACAATTCACTCAAACTACAATTGCAAACTAATTTTGAGCCCTTTTGAGATTATTTTACTGTAATGCTGACCACATTCTTACAGGAATCTCCATGGAAAAAATAGGAAGACAAAAAAGAACAGAGGGAACAGGATATTGAACCGCACCCTACATGTGAGCCAGCCAGACAAACAGAGTTGGGATACTATTCAGCTGTCGTTCCTCTTCTGATATTTATGACTCTTGGAGGCCTCCTTCCCATGATGCATCGGGAGCTGGAAATTTGGTTAAAAACATCTCTATAAATGTGGCGTTGGCCTGTATCAATGGCTTGTACACATAAATGCTGCTGATTCTAAGATGCGACTGGGTGAAACTTTGCTAAAAGTTTGACGAGCTAGAGCTAGAATTTTATAGAAAAACACATAAATGGGAAGTGGACATGTTGAAATAATAGTTGTGATTGGCAGCATATAATTTGTGGCTGTTCTTTTTCACATACAGATGTGGGAAAGGCACAAACATATGCAATTTTGCTGTGCATAGGGATGCATGTACATCTGTGTCTCTCTTCTCTTCTTTCCAACACTCTTACTGTGCTGCTCCGATAAAACCTCCCACTGACAACTTTCAGTCCAACCATAACCCTTCACCCAGCTATCTCAAACATAAGCAACCTTAAATCAAGGCCAGCCTAATCTCAACTCTAACCTTCATCGTTCTCTCCAAAGTTAGGACTGACCACAATGCCCTAATTCTCCTCTGAAACTCAATCTCACAAGGATATAAAAGTCCTTGTGAAGGGTTAAAATGGCTGGCTGCCTCAGACCCGGGAGCAGAGTGCTATTGCATGTGTGAGAGGGAGGTGGCGCTTTAGTTAGCCGAGAGAAGGGGGTGAAACGGAGAGGGAAAGGAGGAACAGAGGGAGGGGAGAATGAGAGGGAGGAGGGGATAGAGAGAGAAACCATGGGAGCCAGAGGGACCTCAAGACACACACACGTACTGTATACAGCCCATCATCTGCTCCTGGTCTGGACCTGCACTGACAACGCATGCAGCAGTTAGAATTTTGCACAAGCACATAATGCAGAAATCGCATGCTTGTGAAGTTGTTCAGTTTTGCATATTCAAATCTACACAAACGCACATTTAAAGACGATATGCAGTAAAGCCTCTACACTGCCATTACACACACACGCACACATGCACTCATTGTACCGACTGTTATTCAGGGGCTCCACAAGGGGGCCTATCGTATGAGGGGTCCTCTTTTACAGAAAGGCAGCTCATCTTGCTCTCAAGCCTGATTCAAGCAGAGCACGTTTGTCTAAGTAACTTCTTATTAGATGCACTTGAATGAGCCATATAGAGAAAAGAAGACAATCCTGTTGAAAAGAGAGGTTGTTTACCATTAGGTCAGTATCTGTTTAGCTTTCAACAGATTTCCCTGTTGCTGGTCATTTGTTTGAGACTGTTTGCACAGGGACTCCTGCAAATAGAAATTACTGTATGTGCATGGAGCCAACAGTCTCTGTTCTCTACTCATTATGAGTATGAGGACACCTTGGATCCTTTCTTCTGTCTATCTGCATCAATTATTACTAAGTGTATTACTGTACATTTATATTTTATATTTCCATTACATCTTGCATATGTCTGCAACATTTGGATTGCAGTGACCTGTAATAGCCTTTGATCAAATTCCACGTTCTGTTTTTCAGAAATCCTGTGATCGGCCAATAATTAGTTATTCTTGGAGCCACGTCAGAGCTGGAGAAAGAATTGTTGCGGGTAGATCATTTAAAACAGATTATATTGTATTGTATTGTTGTAAAAAAAAAACGTTATCCTGTTTCTAATGTCACAGATTACAATAAGAACATATAGTTCATGTACAGATCAGGGGTTGACCCGTCTCAGTAAAAATCCACATGAAATGTCTGTCCGGTCTGAACAGACTTCATCTTCTACTTGGATTTCATCGCCTGATCTGTCAGTCAAAGGTTAATCTTTACTATTGACTTTCTGAAAATTCCTGGCTTTACACTTGCAGGCCAGTAAAACTGAAAACCCCTTAAGCTTCAGGTGTTCACCAAACGTGAGCCAAGTCAAAGCCACGGACGGGCTTTATTGGCATTCCACTTGGTGCTTGTAATGCAGGTTATGAGGTTCGATAATGGACCAACGTTTAGTAACTCCTATTTAGGAAGAGTATTTTGTTTTCAGAATCTAATAAAATCTGCGGCATCAGAATGAAAAAATGTGTGTTGCCACTCTGCAAGCCGTTGGCAATTCAGGTGGTCTCATGCAGTCTACTTTTTTGTCCTCTGCCCCAGGCACAAGACATTCTAAAAACTATAAACCAGGTAACCACGGGAAGCACTTCCCTTGTTTTTATTCTGCTTCCTGTGTTGGCTATTACTATGGTAACACCCTTAATCAAAGTCTAGACAGGTTAGTATGAGGGAAACCAGGTCACTAAAAGCACAACCTTGTTTGCAGAGCCTAAATAGTGGAGAGGCAGACTCTGAGGCACAATGAGCAATTCACATAAATAATTAAGGAGTTTCACTTGTCTCCTGAGGATGAGAACTTGAACAAAGTGTTTTTCATACTAAGCAGCAGACATTACCGAAGCAATTATTCCTCGACTCCCATTGTTACTGATGTCTGTTTTGAATGTCAATGAGCAGAAAGTGAGGCAGACAAAGCCAGTCGAGTCATTAAAGGGGATATAGGAAAATAACTACTTAACTCTCCAAGGCCACTTGATAAGACTATTCCAGAACTTGGTTGCAGCTCCACATTACATGACCCAAATGGTACTTAGTGATAAAGTTGTCAACCGATCACCTGACACCAAAAAAAACATTTTCTGTCATCACCGAGCACTGAAACGTTTAGGATGAGAGTTGGCTCATCTTCCTGTTTGCCTCTAATTTGACTGCCATGAAGTGAATTAGTAGCACTGGCAACAAGATGGCAAATTAGAGGTGATTTGATTCCTCTGATCACAGCGGTTATATTACACTGCCTTATTTTGAGCAGTGGAGGAGGGATGTGACGCGTGCTAAAGAATGTTTGCGAATGAGAGAGACACGGTAGGCTGGATGCTTTGATGAGATGGAGGCAAGTCTGGACACCATAACATAGATAAGTGGAGTGTACTCTGATGTTTCACCTGGGACATTGTCCAAAGGATTGTCATGGCTGATCAACTTCTATCAATAACTTTACTGAGACTGACTTATTTTCCATTGTGTAAACAGACACATGACTGACCTGCTCAATCATCTGAATATCAATATTGACAGCAAAACGAGTCAGCTGCTTTTCAGTGATTATAAAGTTTATCACACATGACAGACTCTTAAGTCAAAACAGTGACTGGAGGACGTGATAAAAATATTTTGGCCTGGTCATGTGAGATGCGTATTAGCGTCATTATTAGACGGTCAGAGCAGCGAACTTAGTAATAAAAACGAGAATGGGCAGCAGACGAGGTTGGTGGATTGAAATATAATTTTATGACGATGCATCAAATATACTTGTCCACATTTCTCTAAAACCCCCAAATGTTAGCCTCATGGTGGTGCTAAAGGAAAAGTGGGAGGATTTAATGTCAATTCATCCAATAAATGTTGAGGTGGTTCCCTACAGCCACGCAGCCTACAGTACACTGCTTACAAAAATAAATGTAACGTTATCATTTTAACGATTAATTATATCTTTAACGCTGGAAAAAAAGCAAAATATCTCCCGTTTAGTCTCATTTTTACGATGCATTTTGGTTATAAAACAAACATTGGCACCTTCAACATATAATTCATGAATATTTCTTCCAGTTTCCTGTTTGTTTTCTACTTGACATTGTAACCCCAATTGCACACGTTCAGTCGAGGTCACTTCGATGCCCCTGTCACAGATTCACTGCTCTCGATGCATCAGCAGGGAGTGAAGCAACTCTTGGCAACAACATAATACACTTAACTCTTCATCAGGGGGAACGTTTCCAGAAAGGAGATGGGAGACAGATTTCTCAAAATTTTGACATGTAACTTTCATAGACACAAGACCAGACCAGTGAGCGATGTCTCACACGGCAACAAAGTCTTCCAACAAGTTGACTTTATTTAGTAGAAAGACGCATTTTATCCCAATCTAGTTTCCATCGAAAAAGGAAAACAGTGTGTTTCCAATGCAAATGAATGTTTCAAACAATGTCTTATTCTTAAAGGTATTGTAAGCTGCCTTAATCTTTTCACAATTTTACATGTTTCTAGAAAGGATGTACCGCCGTTGAGGCCTCCAGCACTCAATAACTCTAAATAAGGCATTGCGCTTTCAACTCACAATCTGCATGGAGTCACTCTTATAACGGTGAAAGTAAGATGCCTGATTTATGAATTATTTTATCTCTTTACAACAGCCAACTTGTGATAAAAAACTAGCAAGCCTTGAGTTAGTGTTCATTTATGGACGGCCAGCTGTTTGTGCCAGGTATTGTGAAATGCTGACTTGTTGCCAAACACTTTGCAGCAGTTATACATCAATTCACAGATACCGAATGATATTTACATCAGATATTTTATCCATGTTTTGTGTTAAAATGCTTTAGCCAAGTTTAACATCTGCTCATTTTTCTATTTAGTGAAGGAATGTTACAGAAGGATTATGGGAAAAACCCCCCCAGTGGGTGACCGGGGTGTCTTACATCTCGCGCCAGTGGATCATTTCGTTTTCTTGACTGTGGTTCAGGTCAAAACATTTATAGTTTGTAGTGTCTGTTTTTCCCTATTCACATCTGTGGAAACAGATGACTTTCATCAAAACCTTGCAGTAACTTTTGCTGTAATGCTGACAAAGCATTATCAAATCATCTGGAAATGTACCACACCATTGGTGTCCAAATGTCCGTCCATTCTGTGCTTTGAATTGGTGTTGTAAGTGCTATGCTCTTTGCTGGCAAATTGGGTTCATGTTTTAGTTTAGCTACAACTGTATTTTAGCTGGCTTTCTACCATCTATCTATCTTCTGCATCTCATCCGTTCATTTGTAAAATTAGTATATTTCACTTCTAAACTCAAATCTTATGAACAAGAGCAATTGAATTAATGTTCTTTGTATTGTTTGTGCACAATGAGCCTGACGTTTTCAACAATGCCCATAAAACATGAATCTGCATTCAAAGCCTCAATCATTGTTTATTTGGGCCATCTGGCGGCAAGTTGGAAACACAAAATTGATATATTATCACTATATAATGTTTTTATGGCGTACATATGTTGTTTGCATACTCAGCCATGATGCAGAGCAACATTATCACTTATTCGGAGTCGTGTTTCTGGCCACAAATATATGTACTATTTGTATTATTATTCATACACTTATACACTTTTTGTAGCCATACCTTTGAATATTTCCACCTAATCGTGACCCAGGAAGTATAAAGTGTGACAAACTGAGCTAGTCTAGTCTAGTAACACTAAACTTTCACCCAGTAGACCACTGTTTGGGTCCTGTGTGTAACGAGAAGTCAGCGTTGACTTATTTGTCACGTAATTTCCATAGTTATTCTACTCCAAAACCACAATCTTTTCCTAAATCCAATAAAGTAGTTTTGTTGATTAAGCCTAACCTAAACCCTGTTTTTCTGAAGTTTATTTTGAAATGACTGTATGAATGTAACGAGCGTAAATTGACACGTTTCTGGACATTTGTAGGAGAACTCATATTTGTAATAGCTTATATCATATGAGGACGGTGAGGCAAACCTGTAATTGGTAATACCAAAATTCAGAAAAAGGCCAACAATTTAGCATTTTTTTTATTTATGCCATGTGAAAACAGAAGTTTAACTTGTACAATTTCTTTTGTTTCTATCCAAGATAGTCAATATAGTATTTAAAATGTAGACTTTTGTCCATCCAAATGACCAAGTGTTTGTAATTGAGTGTTTATAAAAGAGTATTGGTGGAAACTGTTGGAGCCTTTGTTTGCCCTCTAAGCTGGAAACATCATGAACACACCTCTGCTTTTGTGTGGCCATCTTTCCCATCAGTAGAAGCCTACAAAGAGGATCGAAACTGTAAAGACACGTGAAAATGCGAACTATGTGGAAAGAATGGGGCCAGACTCTAGAGTAAACTTAGACTATTCCAAGAGCAACTGAATGATCCTCTGGCCAGCTGGTCTTTTAAGAGCTAAAATATCCAGATTTAACCAGTCAAGCAGAGGTTCTGGATCAGAAATGCTGGGCCCAAGGAGTAAAATCTGAGACTTAGACATTGTCTTACGACCTTCTGATTCCCTGCCATATGTTGGCTGCTGCAGCACCAGTGAGTTGGTCAGAGATGGTCGCCCCAAGAATATTCTATTTCATCTCAAATACACAGGGACTTAAAAGTTTTGGAGTGTTCATGGCGTTTTGGAAAGCTTCATGAGAACACTGGAGAAAAAGTTTACCACATCTCATCCGTTCCATGCAAAGCTGGTCTGCCATTGACCACAGATAGATCATCAAGAGTCTGGGAGAGAACAGATGTGGCCAACACCTAATTGGCCTCCACCAACACTCTCTTCGTCTGCTTGTACTTTTTCCCCTCCTGTTTCTGCTACTCCCTTCCTCCAGCAGCAGCTTTAACTTTCTCGTCTGCACCAAAAAAATCTATGCAGCATCCATCACTGTTTTGTTGACCTTAACATGTGTCTTGCACGTTACAAGCACTCGAAAGCTCTTTCCATCTCATGGTAAGTGTTCCCTTGTGTCGCTGTACAAACTGTTCCTACCACCTAAAAGGCATTCACGTGGAATACCGAGGGCTCCTACCAATCCAATTTCTTCCCCTCGTGGAATTCATGAAGTGCGGATGCATGTGTAGCAGTACGGGAGATAAGACACGGCTTCATAGTTATGCTATGATGTAAAGGAGGAACTGGGAGTCTAAAGTAAGCAAGCAAGCAAGCAACACCGGAAATGAAAAATTCTCTCTCTTCGACCAAAATACACAAACATTATTTAATGCTGTTGGTTGTACTGTGAAGAATGAATGAGATATGAATTGTATTCACAGAAGCACAATAACAAAAATAAGTGTGTCCTGTGTGTGTGTTCCTCCCTCAGAGTTACATACTGTTCCGTAACAAGTCTGCAGGTTCCCACCACACACTGGAGAAATAAACTTAAAAGCTGAAAAGGGAAATTGGACTGCTACTCCTCTGGCACACACAATGATGAATGTGGATGAAACAGGAGAAGCTTTCTCAGGATACAAACAGTGGTATCTGTGTTTTGTCTGGTGAAGAGAGTTACCCGGCACACTCTGTTCAATTACGATCAACGCTGCCACTTAAGACTCATCTGGCTTGGATTCACAGCGAAGAAAGATGGTTGACCTATTCACCAAAGGCCCTGACACATGCTTATGAGAGACCATCTAGGCCAGATACCACATCTAAGTGTTTTGGTGCGTCATGTCTGAACAAGTGGCAGAAAGTTTCACAAGAAGTTTGGAGTTTAAGACCCTGACAATTGAGAACAACCGTTCTCGAATAAGATAGATATTTTAACACAATCTGCTCATTTGTTTCTTTTGCTGCCTGCAACTTCCCAATCGATGAGATCAAGGCAGGCTTCACTGTCCATGTATAATGGTTCAAGATGTTTGGTAAGAACTTTCCAGTGATTCTGCTGAGATTTTAGCCAAATGTGGCAAACGCTTTGCCAAGTCAGTGATAAAATCAACAGGGCCTGCAGTGGTCTGCTTTCAACAACCAGCCAGAAACACTCAGTCGTGGCACACATCAAAAACCCAACTTCAAGGATGCCACTGAAGCAGCAATGTTAAGGCCAAATAAGGTGAAGGTATCCATTACATTCCTGCCTATCTGGAAATTTAGGCTGCTGTAGTTGTGATTTCTGAGATCCACTTTAGATACTTCTGGGTAATGTAAAAAATCTGAAACCCATTATGGCTTACTAATTACTCTTGTGGCTCTCTGATTTTCTTAAAAAAATCCAATTATAGTGGAAGATGTAAAAAAATATCTACAGCCAGTAGTCGGTTATCTTAGCTTTGCTTAGCTTAGCACAAACACTAGAAGAAGGGGGAAACACTGAGCTTGGTTGTGTAAAAACAACAAATTGTTATTTTACTGTTCTGCAGCAGACTATTTCTTGGCCAGGCACAGCACCTGGCAATTTCACAGTGACGACAAGACTCCAAGAAGCTAACTGGGTGCTAGCGGTGGCTTAATATTTTTTTTCCTCACAGACATGAGAGTGGCATCTATACTTTTTATTATGATTCTCTGTAAGAAAGCAAAGAACTATTTCAAATGTTGAAGCTTTTTGAGTATTTGTATGTCAAAAACAAGCTACACTTGATTCAAACACCGTTTCTAATATCCGACAGTCAGTGTAGGCCATGGAAATGATGAGATAGTGGAAAACAGGTCGTTGACTTCAGGGTAATATTGTTTTCCCTTTGTATTATAATTTTTTGTTTACAGCCGTTCTGTTATTTGCACAATGTTTTCTTCCACTAGCCTCCTGCTGCGTTTGGAGTCCCCTTTCCAAATGGAAAAGCAATAGACTGAGGTAATGTATACTGTTCAGAAACATTTTAGTCTTGTCTGTTGACAGCTTGTTTATAATCGATGTCCTCCAGACAAAAAATACTGACATTTTAAGAAACAATCGCTGGCCCTTCACACGTACATCTCCACTGTCCAGACAGGACTTATCGCTGTTGGAACGGTGCAATAAATATTGCTTAATACAACAGTGTGTGTGTTTTTCAGATTTCTTGTAGTGTTTTTCCCTAACTGCCAAAGCTGTGGGAACTCAGGAAAGGGTAGTCCATCTAAACCACAGCCGGGCCAGTATGGAGAAAAAGTCAGCCTATTGCATATATACCTGCATAGGTGTGTGTGTGGTGTCAACACCTGTTTATCTAGTTATTTGGCAGGTGTGTTTCATCCAAAGTAACAGAGCTCAAAACGGACTCTAGCTCATTGCATTTAATTGTAATTCCCTGTTCTGTGAGCAGTAAGGATGGTTAAAAGAAGAAACATACTTGGTGACCTCATTCACTCTCTCTCGCCACGTCCCAGTATTTTACATACTCCCCAATATCATCACCACATTAGCACTCTTTACGTCCATAATCACTCACTCAGACGTCCACAGTGGCAATCGGACACAAACCAGCCTTTGTTAGGGGCGAGTGTCTCTGCCATGCTGAGCTGATGATGCCATGTTTGGCTGCTAATGTCTTTCCCAGTCAGACACTTTATGCCTCTGTGACACCCGGGAGCTTTGGATCTCTTGTTTTACAGTCTGAATGTTTCCACTAAAGCACTCTTATATTCTCAGCAAATTCCAGAAGAATGTAAATCAAGTGTTTTGCTCAACCCATCAGCTGATAGCTATATGAACTGGAATGTTAAGACGGCTTCGCCTGGATAGGACAATTTGAATAGATTGTGCATAAAGACTGGACACTCTTTAATTTGACTTTGATGGACATCAAAATGGGCTGTCATTGGATGAATTTTTAGAGAAAATATATTTGCTTTACGTGTTTAATGTGATGTAGTACACTTTAAAAGTCCATGGGGTAAAAAACATTCCTAATCAAATAGTAAATATCATAAAATGGGAGTTTTTAGGGGGTGTGCGTCAATAGCAGTGACCTTCAGTGTCTTCTGATCCGTATATCATCATGAATGAATTAATTTTGGCAAGATGCTCCAATTCACATGTCACGCTAATACTAGCCACACCATACCATCTCACTGCACTGATTTTGCAGCTTGTTTAAAGGCTCTCACGCTCATATTCAACATGTGTGCCTGTTTTTTGTATTTTGTTTGACTCCCATCCCGTGGGAATGGGAATTAATGAAGTCTGAGTCTTCGAGTGGCCTTCTTGTTTTTGATGCGACTTGAGTGATTCTGACAGAATCTTTTCTGTTTAGGTGGATTCCTCACCCTCGCAAAATGCTGACTTAGATTATGGTACCCCATCTAGAAATTGCATGAATTCATCACGACACGAGTCTGGACCATTAATTAGCGATCATGTCCACTTTACTAACACTGGGGGACACATTATGTAAGAGGAGAATGAACTGTGTTACATTGACGTTAGGGATGTGAACAGGACCCTGTGTATTTTTCCCAGAGTTGGAATGAGACTCAAAGCGAATAAGCAGAAAACAGACTCCTTTAATCCTTTCTAAGCCTTAATATGAGGAATGTTTGACTGAGGAGAAAACTGATGCCTCACAGCTGAAAGATAATTTGAAACCAGCTTCTCATTTGTAATACTTAGAGAGAGAATGAACTGTTAAGTTTGATCACACAGTAGTTTCATGAAAGTGCTGGTGAATTCAACAATGAAGGTACAATTACAAAACACGTGTCTGATGTGAGAGGCACAAACTGAAACGTATCGCAGGCTGCTTGATATCATATGATTCTGTATCCTCACACTATAAAGAACTAGTTTTTTCTCATGAATACACAATTTAAAACTTTTCCAAAGCCCTATAGCCTTAGATGCCTATAGATGTCCCATTCATGTGTGTTATTAATGACAGTTCTGGCAGTATAGACATACTAGTATGTAACATGTGGCAGTGTAATGAAGGCCCTCTACAGGACTGCTTTAAGGAATAAGACACAGTCCAGCCACTACGTGGCCATCCTAACAGGCAGGTACAGTTTTTGGGGATGATCAGCAACTGTAAATGGACCACAGCGTTACACCTTATTTTATTTCCATGACATCTGATGATAAAATTGAGGGAACTTATGTAGATTTAAAAGCTTGTTTCATTGGCAGCTAACATACCATTCTTGCTTCTTCAACCCAAACGTCTCTGGGAGGGACGCGCTCGCTCTCTTGGCAGACAAGGGAGCTGCTTTGGCTGCTCACCTCGGCCCAGCAAATCAGAAACAGACTGAAATGGAAAGAGGGAAAAATACCCACCAAACATGTCCAGACCCATTCAAAAGATTGATGAAGTCCATCCAACGCCCAGTGAACACTTCTACTAGCAGCAACTTGTGGTGCAGGGCTTCACTAACTCTCGATCGCAGATTTGTGGACACGAGCAATGAGAAAATGATGTTCCGCCACAATGAAAGGATTATTTGACAGCAGCACAGATTCCATCACCAAATGTTTATATGTTCATCATATAAAAAGGGGTAACTGGCAGCTGAGCATATAGGGGAATAAAGCCGCTTTGGCCAAGGTTACAATTAGTTTGGTAACTCAAACCACATTGGTTAGAATTAGAGTTAATGACATAATTAAAGAAGAAAAACAATTGGTCACTTTGACCTCCACACAAGCTCTCCCATGATATTTGAGTGCCAATTTGCTGCATTTCTTTAAATTGTGGGCCTTTTTGATTTAATCCTCTTGTGGTGAAAGATTATATTATATAATAAAACGTATTTAATCTGTGGAATAGAAGATACTGGAAAAGTGTTGGAAGTGGAGTGCCTTGGTATGGTGGAGTGTTTACAGTGTATGCCATAGCCACAATGTCCCTGGTTTGATTCCAGCCTTGGGAACTTTGTTGCATGTCACACCCCTCTCTGTTTATCCACCAGTGCTACTCTGTCTAATAATTGATTAAAAAAATAGTTGGTAGTGTGGTTTCTATATTTTATCTGTGATATTCCTAGACTCAACACCTGCCATTGGATGTATATATTTTCATCTAATGAGCTTAAATTCCTCCATACTGAAATGATATTTGTTTTTTATCAGTAGTAGTCCTGTAATATGTTGCAACAGCACCATAACTTTAAACTATCCAGAATATAAACAATGCTGACAAAGAAAACTGTTTCACTCAAAGTGAAAAATTGCCTTTGCTACTGTGCACTTGGGTTCCTCCAGGTCCAACAAAGGGAATAAAATCAGTATTCTTTAATAATTCCAATCATTTTGATGGAAGGATTTTAAAAGAATCAAGAGTTTGCAAAGAAATCCGATCAAACACCGGAGACTCTTCTCATCACATCAAACAAAAGCAGACATTTTATGAAATGTAATCATTAGTGGACTTCATCTATACTTCCTCCTGATTCATGCGCATATCAAATTAACACGATGTGATTTGTTGACAGAAAGGAAGAGTGCATTCCATTCTGGTCGTGTTGATAAGAAGTTCCAGCCCAGCCTTGCAGCTTATTTAGACAGTACACCCACTCATTGCCTGCAGCTGAAATTCAAAAGACATAAAGGTTTTAACTGACACAAAAGTAGGCTGCAAAGACCACAGAATAACCGGAGTAAAAAAACCGGGGTTTTGCTGACTATCATAAAAAAGATCCACATAAGAATGAGGTCGTTAAATTTCATTTGTTTGCAAGTTTCCTTTATTTAAATTCCTGCTTCTTCCATTTCACATTGCCGAACTGCTCTTGTTGTTGATAAACCTAATCCCACTTCCACATTTTAAAACCATGCAATCACAATAAATCACTGCTCTAATGCCATAATATTCTGCTTCCAGGCAGCTGTGTTTGACTAGGTATTTATGATGAGACTGTGGGAATGATTTTATAATTTAAAGGCAGCACCGGGCAGACAGTACGCCCTGGGGACTGCACATTAACTGATATTTGTTCTCCTTTTTATTCTACAGACTAGGTATTTGAAACGGTAATAACCCAGATCCTTCCCCTCGTTTTTTAAAACCATACAATCACAATTAATCAATGTTTTAATTCTACGCTTCATGCTCGCCAGCCAGGCAGCTGTGTTTGCCTATTTCTACATATCCCTCTTTTTTTATTACAGGGTGCGATGTAAACTTGGCCGGTTGGGAAGAGTTCCCTCTTTCACTTCGCTTTCCGCCGAGCACGAGTCTGTCACCATGGAGACAAAAAGTCCTGCGGGCCCTGAATGGCCACGTTTATACCAAAACATCACTTGAGCGAGTGTTTCCGTCGCCTGTGTCCTTTTTTTTTTCTAGAGCCACGGGGTGAGTGAGGAGGAATAGTGAATGAGTCGCCTCCCTGAAAAAAAAAAAAAAAAGGCTTTTCTTTGTGTGGATTTCCATTATTATGACAATAGGTGATAAACGTTTCTTTGGGTTTATGGAGATGCTATTCAGCATTGTTGTCGTCCATCTTTTCACACATTCAGTGGGACTACTTTGGAGTAAATTCCTAAAAAAAACGCCATTGAACCGAGTCAGGTCCATATTATAGCAGCATAAGTTATGTTCACCTTATCTCTTATTCGGTTGATACTTTGACTCTCCGGTTGAAGAATTTCACTATAGGCCACTGCTAGAGGGACTGCTCTTTATTCTGCAGCAATGGTTTATCAGACTGGCAGCATGGCATTCATCTCACCCCCAAACATGAAAAATACCCATTAAAGCTAGCGGTTGACTGACCAAACTTGTGGGTGAGTCTTTGAGTGAGAGAGAATGTGTGTGTGTGGCCCCTCGCGATCTAAAGGAAAGGCTGCAAACAGTGAACCAAACTGACGGGATTCCTCCAGTGTGATTATCATATGAATAAGTATCAACACACAGCCTCACTTTGATTGGTCCAAATAAGGTCATTTCCCACAGTACCACTGGCCCAGAACCCAATTGTCGTCCTGTCACTGCCATCATTGGTGCCTCTACTCTGCATTTGTGTGTGTGTGTGCAGGGTCTGTGTTGTCCATCACGGCTGAGACACTCCAGTCAGAGATGGGAATGACAGAGCTCCTCCGCCTCACAGCTGGTAAATTACTTAGAGTCTGGGATGAGTTGTGTGTGTACAGTCGTGCACTCGGTACTTTAAAGGCTTCCGTTGGTTTATCATTGAGTGACATACGATAGACAAACAAAACTTCTAGAGGAATGTTAGTGTCTGCAGGTTGATATAATGCAGGAAACAGGCACTGGGTGTATTTTAACATGTATAACTGGGCAGGATTATACTAAACCAAGCTAAACACAAATTATCTGGCATTTGCTCGAAAAATGCAACTAGTTGAACCATACTTGGTAACTGGGGACTCCATTATATGCCATCTGGCTTTACGGTTTCACACATGCAGCAACCCAGAGTCCATCACATCGCCCTTCGCTGGTAAATCAAGCCACATCAAGGCTCCCCTTGCACTGACTCTCTAAATGAAACATCATTTTAGCTCGTTATGGTCAAGTAGAGTTAGCTGACCACAAACGACATGCAGGGTCAAACTCAGTTAAAACAAGTGTTTATGTCGACATCCCCCTAGGGTACTTCTTTTATGTGAACCACACCCGTCGCCCAGCTTCCATTGATCAGACATGTCCAGACATACAAATATAACCCGTAATAGCTTCTTTACATCAATGTTGCGTCATCAACATTCTCTTATATTTCTCTTTGACTGATATTAATGGCCCTAAAATGCTTTTGTTTCCATACAATCTTTGTAACACACTAGTAGAGACTGAGTTATGCTTTGAATACTCATATAGTATATGTTGGCTTGGAAAGTGTGAGGTGAGGAAGTGAGAGAAAAGAAAAATTATTTTCTTTTTTACAGAAAAAGTTATATAAATTGAGGGCAGAGTGCCAGATAATAAAGAGATAGAGTGGATATAGAGGTGAAACAGAGCGTAGCCTCCAGCTCTTTTCAGAAAATTGTTTAGTGTTGTATGTTGAGTGATGAGGTCCTTACCCAGCATGTCGGCACAGGCAAACAAACCTACGTAAAATCCCATAATGTCTCTGTATATTTTTTTTCCACACAAACTAATCAGTGGTTATATCTTCAATACAAGCCAAGACAAACGTTCTGCGAGAGTAAAATTAATGTTTAATCTTGTTCATAAATTGTCTTGAAATTTACTGAAAGACTATATTTCAAACCGTATTCCCCTGATATGAAGTGCTCACATTGTAGCTTCCTTTAGGCACTTTTCTGAAAGGAGAATCACAACTATCAAAAAATGCCCTTTTGCTTTTGGCAAATCCTCTGAGGTTTGCAGCAAAGTGAAGATATGCTGAGGGTCTCAACTTGATATGGACCCTTTGACCTCCCTCTGAAACCTCTTTTCTTTTAAGCTCAGGTAATAATACCTGCTAACCCCTGCTCATCTTCCCCCATTCTTTCATTCTTTCTTCTAGACACACACATTAAACCTTGAATCCCACTTTTAAAAAAAGTTAACTTCCTTGACCCTGCTCCCTTTTTGCGTCTTTGTCTTTGATTCATTCATTTATTTCTCTTGAAACGTCTGTCTCTCTTATCTTTTTGCTTCTGCAGTGGCATGTTAACACCTGAAAACAGAGTAGCTTTAATGAATGTATTCGGTCATAAATCAGTTTCTGCAGAGGCCACATTGTGTCCAGCAGATCACAGGTTAGATCTCCACTATGTCTCCACAACAGCCACGTGTCATTGCTTCTTCACTCTATTATAAGAGGCCTGCTTTCCATTATCTGCCCGATATCAAAGTAGGCAAACAGATTTTTCTCATCTCTATCAAAATGTAAAATATGCCAGGTATGATCTCATGGTTTGTGTTGGACACTTGGCTTCATCCAATACTTCACATCATGCTGTAATCCTCCTTGCCTCTGACCTTTTTCCATGCTACTATTTTCCTCCTCTCCTTCCTTCCATCTGTGGACTCAATTGGAGCTTCTGTTAAAGATTACTTGAACCCCAGGTGACAAAATGCACGTTAGCTAAGGTCATAGGTTTGAACAAAAAAAAAATGAAAAAGTAATAGTACTTATCCGTCCGAAAAAGGAGTCTTCTTGGGACAGAGATGGACCGTTTCGACACTACTTGTGTGGTCTGCCCTTTGCCTTCTGCTGGGAAAGACAATCGAGGCGAGGGAGGAAATGCAAGACAGGATGAAACCTGCTCTTCTGCTATCTGATTCTCTTTAGTCTTTAGCAAAACACGGAGAGAAGGATAGTAGCTGAAGGAGGCAGAGTCTTTCTTCCGTGCTAAAACTCGTCCAGCATTTTTGTAATCAAAATCTAGAGTTTAATAAATGAGGCACGGATGCGATCGAAGTAAACATTCCAAAAAGGATGCAGCAGCTTTAATCACTGCAGCTGTTCACGAATTGATTAACCTCCCTGTACCGCTAACCTTCTCTTAAAAGTAACTCTTACCCCTGAACAACAGCACACAGATCTCTGCTCTAACATAACTACTGATATAATGTTGTAAATCCTGTTTCAAAAACATATCTCTGGATCAAATATGATTAATTTCCATTGATGACCCAGAGGGAATTACAACAAGGAAGCAGATAGAGGTCACTTGCTCGCCAACTGAGCACATGGCTGCTGATGGAGACATTGGCCAATGCAAAAGTTAAACTTGTGACCTTCCTGAAACAGCATGACACTCTCTAAACACTCCAACGTTTCCCGTCATGGTGAGAAGATGAGGTCTGGTTCACGTGGGGTTAAAAAACAGATCCCACCCCCACCCTTGCCCTGATTAGATCCAGCTTTGGCATGTCCAATCCAGCAAGCACACGGTCCAGATTTAAAGCAACTTTGCTCATTAGAGAGCAAAAATAGCTTATAGTAAATCTTTTCAAAAGTAGCGAAGTATTCAGTTTCATATGTTGCAACCAGCAAACCAATCAAAGTTTTCACTTATCCAATGGAATATCTCAACATCTACTGGATGAATTAGCACAAGATTTGGTACAGCCATTTATGGTTACCAGACGATGTATCCTAACTTTGATGATCCCCTGACTTTTCCTCTAGTGTCATGGGGTTCACATTTGTGGTTTTCAGTGGAATATCTGGACAACTATTTGACAGGTTCCCATGAAATTAATTGCAGTTTCCCTGACATTTAATTTAGGGACATCATCAGGTAACATTTTTAATTGGTCCAATACATTGGTTGATGACATAATACCTGCAAAACCAATGGCATTCCCATCGACTGTACTTAATGCTAATAAGCAAATCACCAACAAAGATGGTGAACATAGTAGACATTAGAATGTTAGCATTGACATTTTGAGCCTGTAAGCATGCTGACATTACGTACAGCCTCATAGAGCCGCTAGCATGACTGTAAACTTCTTCTTTTTTTTGCATTCCCAGCGGTCTCCACCACCGCAGCACAAATGCACAACCCAAATTCAAATGAATGGGAGGACTTGCGCTTTTGCCGCAATGCCTGATTAGGTGTTAGCCTTTTTTACCAACTCACCCTAACCGTAACCATATGGTAGTTGCCATGTGAATCCAATATCGTCATTCTTTTCTGGCTACAAAAAAAAGACCTTCTACCTCCCACATAGTCCTCCACTGCTGTGGGCCAATACAATCCAATAGAGCCAATAGTCCATTAAAGGACACCTAAACAAACCTAATCAAGATTTGGGGTTAAAACAGAAACGGAGGTTTACTGGGAGGAGGTGCCAATCTGAATAGATTAGACAAAAGTGTGCGTGTGTGTGTGTGTGCGCTGTTTTTGTTTTTTCCCTGAGGGTAGTCAGAAGCTGAATGCAAATGAATGACAGAGAGAGTGTGAAAGAGGGAGAAAGGGAGATTGTGTGCAGCGTTCTCTGCTAAGCTCCACACAGGACCTATCATTACCAGATGTCACAGTGAGGGTGGCTGCCAGCCGAATCACTGCTTATTGCTTTAAACTCAAACTCTCTGCCTCTTTCTCTTCTTCTCCTTCCTTCCTTCTTTTCCCTCTCCCTCTTTTTTTTCCTTCCTTTCCCTTCTCCATTTCCAGCTGTTTTTGGAGCACGCAGCGAGAACGGGGGAAGTTCTCCACCAATTGTTTCGGTCCTGAGAGGAGCTCGGCGGTTGGACCCTCCCTCCTTCTATCTCTCTCCCCTCTCTTTCCTCTGTCTCTCTTCCTCTCTCTCTCCTCCCCTTGTTGTGACAGAGCACACCTGCTTGATCTTGGCTGCACGCGTTCTGAGTCTAATTACCCCATAGGCCCTCGCAGCCACTTCAGTCTCATCCCCCCCACTCGACTGGATTTTTGGAAGTCAAGCTCATCTAGCACAACTTTACTCTCTCTGCCTTGCATCTTCTGAGAACAGGTAGGTTAATCCTTTACTCTGATAGAGGAGGAAAGTATGGGTAATAATGGCTGAAGTTAGGTTAAGATAATGGAGTTGGGTTTCAACATGGACTCATCTTTAAAGCGAGAGAGAATAGTCTTGAGAGAAGGGTTTGGCTTTTGCTGGATTGTAACTTTTTGCATGACAAAATCTAAAATTCATGATTTAAAAGTCACATTATTTGCTCATGTTATTGTATAAAGATAGGATTACTGCAGTTTGTTTTCGCAGATTCTTAAATTGTATGGGTATAATTTGATTCACTTTGTCGTACATTAATCTATGTTGTGTATATTCCGGATGTTGCCAGGTCTTGTTCCCACAGCTCTCTTGGCTTTGTGATGAGAGACCTTTAATCAGTTCCAGTCCAATCGCCATACAGCTCAGTGAAAAGAGCAGCGGCTAGGGAAGGGGGTGTGGTAGTGCAGTTGATGCTGGTACCTCACTCCTCCGCCAAAAAAACCTTATACTCCTGGCCCATCGTTAATCTTCAAGGTATCCACCACCGCTGAGTGCCATGTTCAGCACTGTTTCGATTTACAACTGCAGCTTGCAGTTTCGTAATGTTGTTGCTTTTTGACACTTGTTTGTTTGGATGTATCCCATATGGAAAGGCATTCCTCAAACTAGTTTTGTGAGTATTAGTTGTATACACGGCAAGGGAATCAGATTTGTAATGCTTACATAAAGACAAGGGGTTGAGTGAGGGGAAGGCAGAAAAGTGAGATCTTCTACTTAAGTTGTTTGCTTCAACATTTGTCTGTGGAAAATGCTTTTGTGTCATTAATTTGTTCCTTTTCTCTCTTTATTTAGCTCTCTTTCATTCTTTATATCTCTCCTTTTCTTCCCCTGTGGCCTTGGGGCAGTCTGCAAACCAGCGAGGGGGGAAAAAAAAAAGCTGAAACAACAACATTTCTTTGTGTTGATTCAGCCCATGTTGCTCGGCAAGATTTTGATTTAGAAACGTGGTTTCTGCTTCTTTTCACACTTCAGCAGTTCATTTGAGAATGCAATCAGACCGCTTTAACCCCAATCTCTTATCTGCTCTGCAGCCCTGTTTCTTCTCAATGTGAACCTTCTCTGCCCACCGTGGCGTCTGCTGCTGTGTTTTCACAGGAGCAGGACAGGACCCAAATTGCTAGGGGCAACTCAAAGTGAGCGGCTTTGAAGAGGAGATGAAAAAAAGCTGTACCTGGCAACGCACAGTGCCATTAATCCCGTAATGGTACAGCTTCCTCTATCAAAGAGGTCTGAAGGCTTCCCGGCAAGCCACCACACAACTCTCAGCTAACTCATTACATCCTTTATGCCAGCAGGGAAAAAACCTAATAAGGCTCAGCTGCACTGAATTGAGTAGACCGGAGTGAAACTGAACAAGGGAAAAAGTGAGACAAACAAAATACACTGAAAAGTGGGACTTAGAATAGAGGCTAAAAGAGGCAAACACTGCAATAAAAGTACTTCAGCAGTTCATACTTTTGTTTTGAGCAGAGCAGATGTTTAACATTTGAACCTGAGGTGAGTGAACGGAAGGTTAGGAGGAGACGAGGCCCAGAGTTGCACCCAGGGGCTGCATTTTTTTACATCTGGACTTAAAATCCCTGGGTAAAAAACTGCAAAAGAACAATGGAATTGAATTGACATCAGCCATGAAGGCTCTCTCCCCTCCCCTCCCCCCACCCCACCCCTTTGCTCATTGGAATACCAGAAAGTTCCACATGTCAGTCTTTCTGGCCAAAGTTTTAAGGGTCAGACAGAGAAAGAAAATACCATAAGCTATGGGAGAGAAGCCGGGGAAGGAAAGAAAAGAGCACAAACAGGGAGGAGGAGATGGAAAGAGAAGAAAGGGAGAGAAGGTTGGACAGTTTGTCCACGTCTGTGCAGTGCAGACTGTTGATAATGGGACTGAGGTTGATGGCAGGCTGACAGCTCTTCTCATGGAACAGCTGAAATGCGGTTAAACCGCTCGCTGGCTTTCTCATGACATGGCTCCACTAAACAGGCATGCTTTAGAGACCCTAAAATGATCTTTCAATGATAGTTATGGCTCTGACACTTTTTCTGCATAAATAAATAATATTGATTGTAGTGGTCAAAAAAGTGTCTTGGGCATCTTCTCAAAGCCAAAAAACGGTCCATGCAAACATAAATGGGAGCATGGACGGCTATTTTAAAGACTAGTCTGATTTGGCATTACCCTATTACGAGAACGCTTTGGCTCTGAAATAGTTTGTTGGCCGTGTCTTTGCATATTTTCAGATACACATGTTCTCGCTCACAAAATAACGGCCACTGACTCCTCACGCCACAGCCAAAGGAAGAGTTTAAAAAAAATCGCTCGTGTTTTTACATTTCAGCATTATCGGTCATGCTTTTGTGGAACTGCATGGGAGAGAAACTCTCATTCATTTGGCGATGGGTTAAAAGGGCCACACGTGTTTTTAAACGTCCTGTGGCCGTGTAAATACCTTCCAGTGATTCATTGCTGACAGACGCTCTGTAGAGGCAGGCCTGTGGAGAGTTAGACGGGGGGGGGGGGGCTAATGGACGGGATGGAATGGGTGTCTGCTATATTGTTTCCTTCTTTGCAACATGGCTTGATTTGCTAAGACCCTAACACCATGGTGCTGAACACAATTTTAGATGTGATAATCGCTCTGTGGTATCTCATTGATTTTCTATGGGTCAGAGTTTCATTGAAAGGCAGTGACGAAGAGGAGAAAGTGACAAAGCAAAGCAGGGAAAATGACTGTACTCCCTCATGCGAGCTCTGCTTCCTGTCTGGGAATCATTAGTAATGCTGGGGCCAGACTTGGGGGAGATTGGAGGGAGGGATGAGACAAAAGACGGACACGGGAGACTTGACAAGGATGCCGCTGCCACAGGAAATGTCAACCTCCGCCCGTTTTTTTCTCGGTCACATATGGGATGATGAATCGCGGGTTTCAGAGACACGAGAAGAAGATGGAGATGGTTCATGGATTATTTACCACATGTACTTTTCTGGGATGTGGTAGATTGTAAATCTTTTGAAAATACAGACTAAACTTACTCTCAGCTGCTTGTGCTTTTTAATTTTTGATACATCTCTTCGATACCCACCATAGTTCAACGTGCAGTGCTTCAACATACATCTGCTGACCATTCAAAGCCTCTTTGGAAGGCCTTGAACAATCATTCCAGTTGGGTTTGTTTTCTTGGTTCACCAATGATTGAAGTCCAGAGAAAAATGACTTACATAACTGATAAACATAATAACTTTAATTAACTTTCTTTGCTAGTACATGAACATCCTCACCCAAATCCTGTATACAGAAGTCACCATGTATGCTTTTTCAGAATTGGGTAAAATAAGGCGAAATTCATGAGATGCATTCTATTGCATGGTTTTTAAAAGTCCATTAGTAGGAAACAAGCGTGTACCCATTTATAAAAGTTTATAATGGTACAATTGGTATATTTAACTTTATATTTAAACAAGTGTTTTAAAAGGAATGCCATTAGTAAGTTAAAAAACAAGTGATGCAAACAAAAATACCAATGTGTGAAATGTGTTGTGTTTTCTAAGCTGCAGGGCGCTAGATGATACGTTTTCTAACATCAAGGTTTGACCTCCAGCTGGTTTTGATCCCTCAGTAAAAGTGAATATGACAAGGGAATACCTTTAATCCCATAACATACATCTTTTTTGAGGGGCTTAGAAATGGCAAGATACAGAGTTTGCATGAGGAAGTCATGTTTCAGCTTGCTCTGTTGGCAGCCCTCTGGGTTTAGCATGCACACCTACGCACGCACACACACACAAACAAGTGTAGTTGAGGAGCCTGTGTCGTGTGTTCAGGAGATTATTTGTGTGTGTGTGTGTGTGTGTGTGTGTGTGTGTGTGTGTGTTTATATATAAGTGGGAGCATCTTGCAGGGCCGATGGACACATCTGAGCACACTGGTAATGAAAGAACCAACACCTGGGGCACGGCAAGTTGCCTCATGCATAAAGCAGGGAAATGCCTTGAATTTCAACTTTTGAAGATACGATTGCATTTGGCCATAATTCCTTGTTCTGTGTTTTGAATAGCAATAACTCTCTTCAATATACAGCCCTCTATCTTCAAGTCCAAAACCCCCTAAGTCAATATTTATACCATTTACCGTGTATTATTATTCTGTAGCTGTGGTTGCAACTTGTTAGTTCATGTCCCAAACGACAATCCTTGAGAATCTCTTTTTCCCGGATTTGTTTCAAAATCTTGTTTTAGTCTCAACAATTCCTGCAAAATAGCAGTAACTCTTGTCTTTGCAGTAATGCTGCAGCCAGTAAATGCCCATAGAGCTTAGTTTGAGATACCTCCCCTCTTCTTCTTGCCTGTCTGGCTTACATTAAAAGCTGCTGAAGCTTTTATGGACAAAAGGTTGATGGATTGATGGTAGAACACATGGAGGGCCATCTGAAATCCTGCACCAATGCACATGTATATTGGTTTATGTGCTTGTGACTATGGGTCAAAGCAGGGAGATAGGGTTCAGCAATCAGCAGTGAAACCTCTCTTATTTTGTGTACATTGCTGCTCCTTGAAGCAGAGCTGGTACACTGGCTTTGAGGATAATTCTGAATGTTCCAGCCTGCAAGATGTGTTAGATGTGAGGAGTTCACAACACTAGTAGCTCCTATGAAAAGTGACTTTCAAATAATTTCCGGTATCGGCGATTAGTGTATCATACTACGAGTCAAACCGATCTGGCATCCAAGCAGGATTTCTTGCAGAAAACAAACCATCAAAAGGCATCTACAAACTCTTTTTACCTCAAAAGTGCTTTGCATCTCTGAATCAAAATCTGCTGCTGCTGCTGCCAAGTCTGCAGACAAGGTTTTCGTTGGATAGAGGTTTCTGCTGTGCTTAGATAAGAGAGCCTGACACAGCCAGGATTACTCAGTCTGTCGAAGACTGGAACAGCGTGTACTCTGGATCAACTGTATGTTCAGACCGGAGCTCTTTGTTTCTACGTCTCCCACTACAGTATGTACTCCATGTTTCCAAGTGAGACAAAATGGCAAAAGTTCTGCACAGAAAACTGCATCTACATAACAAACATTGTGCGACACACTTCCAGGCTCTAATTGCCAACTTATGAAATCACCCTTTTAAACATTTTAGGTTTTTCCACTTCATAGCAACAGAACCAGACTTTAAAAAGAGTAAGTCAGAGGCAGAGCTATCCCATCCAACACAATTCTCCTCTGAATGGAATTGATTTCAAGATTGGACATACTCTATGCAAGCACTGTAACCACTGGACTGAAGCTGTACAGTGTGTCAAAGTGGTGGCTGCTTTGTGGACATGGACTATAATTACTGCTTGTGTTGAGAGTCCCTCTGAGCCCTGATCCGGTGACCTGGCATAACGCTAACGTGGATTTACTCTACAGCTTCAGCGTGTCTCTTTCTCTTGCATTCTTTCACATTGTCAAAGACACATGGTTAAAAACCTTTGAAAGACTTAACCCTTTAAATGTACATATAATGGCGCACATACAGCACAACTTGTGCACTTGCTTGAATACACTTAAAAACACAAACTATTGCTTTATTCACACTTAAAAAACATGGAAATATACACCCATACGACAGAAAGTAAGTAAAGATACAGCACATAAGCATCATGCACACAGACCATATAAACCAGAGTCACTTTCAGCTCTGGCCAACTGATGGTTTTGGGTCGGTTTCATCACCCTGGTCATGATGTTCAGGTCAAGGTCCGTTGCAGACCAGCTACCCCCAAATCATTTGTTAGCAGCTGCGGCTCAAATCTGCCCTTCAATTATTGTGGCACCAAGAAAGAAGGAGCAACTTTTGGCTATACACATGACAAGCAGTTTGCTGGGTCTTTGAGATTGTCTGTGTATGTGTGTTGCTGGTAAAAGGTCAGGCAGTTGTATGTATCACAGCAAAAGGAAGGAGGATTCTCCCAGTGACTCCACTAGTACAGTAAATGCTTGCTATTTAAAGGGCTTTAATGGTAATGTGATTTATTACTTTTGAATAAATGATGTAGCCCAGTGGCAGTCATAAGATTTCCCATGATGCATCCCATGTGTAATTCTGTAAAAGCTAATGCAGATGCTCATTTAGAAAATGACAAAGAAACCACATGGACTGCTCCAAAAGCAAATTACAGAGGCACACTAGATCATTGGACCAATAGCAAAACATTAGTAGGCTACACTTGTAGAATGGTGATTCCCCAACAGGAGTATTCCTCCTGTAGTTGGGAGGTGGAATAATTGTAGAGTAGCTCAACTGATTTGGGAAAAAAAACAATTAAATGATAAAATATATCCACATAGTCACGTTTCATATCTAAAGACTGCATGGTCATTTTATGTGTGTGAAAAAAAGGTAATGCACCCAAGTGTTTAACCTGCTGGTTCTCCACTTTTTGCCCTTTGCTTCTCTGGACTTCAATCAATGTGTTCCGTCTTTCATTCACTGTGTCCTTGTCCCAAACTTCTCCCTTCACAGTGAATGACAAACAAACCGAGTATGGTAGTTTCAAAACTAATCATAGACAGACTATTTTGAAAGTGTATCCACCCAAACCTTTGAACTGTCTTCTCGTCCTCCAGGCTCCCTGCTAGCAGCACCATGAGGTCAGCCTGTCTCTCTCTGCTCCTGGTCACTGCCTGTTGGGCTCTGCCCTTCCGCCAGTCCGGCTTCCTAGATTTCATGATGGAGGATGAGGCGGGATCGGGTGTGCTTGAAGGGCCTGAAGGTAGATCCTTCCCTGCCATGCCTGTAGGACCCATGTGCCCCTTCAGATGCCAGTGCCACCTGCGAGTGATCCAGTGCTCTGACCTCGGTAAGAAAAGGCATATTTTCTTATAGTTTTCCACCGCTACATGCACACACATCATGCTGTGCACTGCTACGTACAGGCGTATGACCTTTTATTGGTCTGAAAACCTGTGCATTTAAGAACCAGGCGCCTGCACGTCATGAGGCAAAGTGCCCGAGCAGAAAATCATCCTCGCGAGGGAACATCACTGCGCATCGCTCTGCGTGCACAAATGCGGTTCCGCTGACTTCTCGCCAATTTGACTTTGGATACTCCAGCGGGGGCACCAGTGATAATGATCATCACGCACTCGCATGAATGCAATACCCACAAAACATTATCGCATATGCCACCATTTTGGTCGCAGTCTGGAGCCTTGATTGTACTGATGCTACAGAAATTATAGTTCAGTCCAAATGCAACAAGCTTCTTGTTCATGTCCATTTTATTTTTCCATTCCTCCATCTGGATCTGGATTTCAAACAAAAGACTTAACTGGATGAGATGAGGTCAGATGGGTGTCTGCAGTAATTTCAATGTACTTTTATTGTGTTGAGTGACATTAATGGGGGGTTTTTTTGGGGAGTGGAAAAAGTCCCTGACTTTACAAACCGTCCACCCAAACCCACATATTCATTTCAGGGTCATGTTAAGTTATGCATTATTGTAAAATCCTCCGGAGAACATGACACCCATGTTGATACCTTAAATGCTCACAGATGCTATGAGGCTTATTTCCCTTCCTGTAACAATTACATTATTTGCCTTTCTTTCTGGCCAAATTGTTTTTGAAACGTAGGCGGAGATTAAAAAGATCAGATTTGGCATTGGAAAGTCCTGAACAAACCAGAATTTTAACAAGCTTGTTTCTCAATGTAAAGCTGACTCATCAAGGTTTAAAGACTACAATTACTCTGCCGGCATTTTAATTCAGCACAGTCACAACAATTTACTCGATTGTTATCTTTGTTGTTTGGAGCCAATCCGCTGTGTTAGTCTAATCTGATATACAACAGCTTGAGTCACAGAGACTTTGTCATAGAAAAGTCCCTGACCTCATTTATTCTTGTATATTACATAAAAGTGCTTCGCTACGCAGTTGGGTTTGATAGTTTTTTTGGCTCAGCTTTTATTTGGAAAGGATGGGGCACGAGCTTCAAGGAGGCAGATGAAGGAAAAGAGGGAGTGACACAGATGGACAGGATGAAATAAAAAAAATGGAGGACAGACATAACCAGCAGCATGCAGACAGTTGGAGAAAGTGAGGTTCAGGAAAACACCGGTTCCATTACATCAGTCCTCCAGCCGGGGCCCCAGTCAGACGCAGCTCCATGGCGCGATTCTCAACTCCTGCATCAGTACTGTTGGCCCCACGCCTCCATCTGTTCCCCAGACCGGCTGGCCTGCATGCAAGCATGCAAACACACACACACACACACACACACACACACACACACACACACACACACACACACACACACACACACACACACACACACACACACACACACACACACACACACACACACACACACACACACACACACACACACACACACACACGATTAAAACTTATATGTATATATTTGGGCACAAACACACAGGCAAGACAGACAATTCTGCTCACCATCCCAAAGCAGCCTTTCACTTTGTAGATGTGGATTTTCCTGTGTGAGTTTGCAGCTGGCAGGATGACAGCTCAAACATTCAGGAGAGAAAATTAAGCCTTGGGTTCAAATGAGTTGGGGTTATATTTGCTTATCCATTGACTGGCACAACTGCCTATTGTTCTTGTTGCAGGTATTTATATAATGGCACAATCAGCAGCTTCACTGATTAAAAATGTACCTTTTATAAACCGTGATTGTGTAAGATGTGCAGTTATAAATCCAAACTTACTCAAATGCCACGGGTCTTTGATGATGCAGCCAGATCAACTTGTCTTACTTGAGGAAATGACAAACACTGTCAGTAATGCTTGGGAGTGTCCAGCGCAGTCCAAAACAATCATGCGCTTCATCTCCCAATCACTTTGCTATAAAATGGAGCCAACAATAGTGACTATTAAAAAATAGAAGTTGAGGCAGCAAAAGATGAGATCATCTGACTTTAAGAGAAGAACAATAAAAACAAATGCTTGTGCAGGTATAGAGGTACACAGTGTGGTGCTGCCATGATAGTGGTGACCACAAAGCTGCGATGGTTTGTTGGTCATCCACTGCCGAGCTGGAAAAGCTGGAAGTAATGTTTGGGTGAGCTGCAAAGAAGTCGTCACAAGCTTTCAGGACAAAATGTGTCCAGACCTACGTATGCGGACTCGAGATGCAGAATGTAAGCTTCTTTGTAACAGTTTATTCTACGCCTCTTCCTCTGAAATGTAAACTACCCATTATGAATCTGAGTGTATTTTTTGGGTTACCACGGATGCAGAAGAGCATACACCATGACTCCCAGCTGTCTTCGCTCTGCCCACTCCACCAAGTCTTTCACTACATATGCCATTTTCTGCGTTACATTAACCATGACGTGCTGTGATAAAGTCCAAGCAAAACGATTCTGCGTGAGCTCAGTGTTCAGGTATGCAGCCGCTTACTTACTCCAAAGGAAATTTGTTTTAAGGTCCATTTCCACCATCTGTGCCTCGGAGCACATCAAACACTTATTTGGTCCCTTTGGAATGTCAATATAAAACCCATTCTAAGTCCCTATCATCGAGACTTTATGGAGCATGCTACTTTGACAAAGCAGACCCTTATTTGTTTAGTTTCTTTGTGATTCAATTTGATGGACAGTGGTAGCAGCTCAAACAAACAACTGTTATCAGATTTTGACTTAGATGTTGGTAAACTCTGATTGGTGCATGGGAACATGTACTTTATTGATCCTTTATTGGGAAATTATATTACAGCAGCGGGTTATCCAGGCATTGCACAGGAAAAGTAAAGATACATAACACTAGGAGGGTTATAAATCTTTAGAATATAAATAATATACTAGAATACCAAACTACTACAACTAAAATTTAAAGAGGCTAAAATGCAAATTTGTTTGTTTTTTTAAATACAATGAAGTAAAATGTAAGTATAAAGATTTACCAAATCACCTTTTTCTAACTGCCCACTTCAAATTAATGACAAAAAGCATGAACAAAAAACAAAAATATTCTCAAGCAAAATCACCAAAACTGTGCCAACATTTAATTAAACCTCTTCCAAGCTGTACAAGCGAACCCTAGTGTGGTTCAATTGCAACATAATGACACGATAATCCGACCCAATTTCAAGAAGAGAACCAAAACGTATCGGGGCAATGGGCTGTGTGCGCTGGCATTTGTTGAGATGGACACAGGTAAACTACAGGTCAACACAAATGGGAGATTACTGACTTGGGCTTCTGCAGAAATCGCATGCGTACGTGACAGATGGGCAGAAGAAGAGATCCAGCATATGCTAAATAAAGTTCACAACAAAGTGAAGTTTATAAAAGTAAAAAAACGTATATCTCAAAAAAAGAATTACCAGCATTGAAGTGTCCCTGCTCCTTTGTACGCGGCCCTCAGCAATTTTTTTATTTAGTCTGCTTTAATTTGTGCACTGTGAAACCAAACTAGACTAAAAAGTATAAATTTCCACACTAATTCGAACGGACTATGGTTGGTAAAAGCACTCTTTGTAGACCTGATTTACAAGACTGTAGGTTCACAGTAAGATGTCGTAAACTCTTGAAACATGGAGACAAGTAGGTCCATTTCCTGTTGAGGTCAGAGCGCGATTAACCTCTCGTCACAAGAACCAGGGCTGTCACCGCCTCGCCTCTAACCCACCATCTGATTTAAACAATGTCTCATAAACATTCACCATCAGGTCTGACGACAGTTCCTGAGGACATCCCAGACGACACCACCCTGCTGGACCTGCAGAACAACAAGATCACCGAGATCAAGGAGAATGACTTCAAGAACCTCAAAGGACTACATGTAAGAGACATTTCACACCTGCAGAGCTTCATGTCGGTGTACTAATGTTACGTAATAGGTTGTTGTGTAACCGTATCACTTACTGCAACCCTCCAATATGAACCTTGGTGACCCCCATGGGGAAACATCTTGTTTTTGAATTATTTGGATGTTTGCCATATTATAAAATGTTACCACACTCAGAGCTGCTCATTCTGAAAACATGGACCCCACTTCACCTCCCACCCCCAAACTCTCCTCAACCTCCTCCATATATCCTCCACTCCCCCCCACTCACCAGGTGCATGGAAACTATTCACCCGAAGGCTGTGCACCCTCACGCCCTTAAACTCCTTTAGCTTTCTTGCTTGCAAGAAATACCTCCGTCTGAAGGCCAGAGCTGTTTCCACTGTAATGTAACTCTGAAGGGAAAATACCACATACCTAGCATTGCCTCGTGTCTGCTTTACATTGGAGTGAAACAACAGGAGTGAGAGTTCTATGAAAATGCTTTAGGGATAACTCCAGAGTGGACTTGAGCTTGGCTCTCCATCTTGACAGCACAGGCACCTGGTTGTAAACAGCTGCTGAGCTCACATATCCTGTTTGTGTAGAATTTCATCTGGAAAGAATAGATTTTCAATCGTCCCCAAGGTGCAATTATAGCAGGAAATGTTTCTGAGTGGAAGAACATAACAGCGAAAGCCTCCAAGGTGTAAACTTCCAAATACAGGTCAAATTCCATAATAATAGAAGTTGTGAATTTAAATAAGAACATACAGAAAAACACCAAAATTAATTCTTGATCCATTTTTTTGATGCAGCAAGAATTAAAGAAATAAGAGTAGTAGCTCATCTCATTTGATGTTCTTCCTTATAGGCTCTGATCCTGGTGAACAACAAAATCACCATCATCCACGCCAAGGCCCTCAGCCCTCTGACCAAGCTGCAGCGTCTCTACCTGTCTAAGAACATGCTGAAGGACATGCCCGCCAACATGCCCAAGAGCCTGCAGGAGCTGCGCATCCACGAGAACGAGATCACCAAGATCAAAAAGTCCTCCTTCCAGGGCCTGTCCCATGTCATCGTCATGGGTATGAAAATAAAATGTTCTTATTTGTTCAAAAATGGCAATATTTATATGGATAGCTAACAGCTTGAAGAGGTTTGTGGCATATGTTTCAACAGTATAGGTCACATCTCCGGTGGGATGGCTACAGTTCAATAGGCATGATAAAAAATAATTACCTCGAGGGAAACCAGTGTTTTGAATTTAAATTGTCCACGGTCTGTGCCGAGTTTTCTAGTAATTTCATGAAAACAAGATCCTCTCTCAGCCGTCGTTCAAAGTGCAACAGAAAAAAAGTTGAGGATTATTTGAGAATGCATTGAGGTATACATATATTCAGCAATGAAACCACTCGAATAGTAAAAAAAACGGCATTTACATGCACGATTACGTCGCATATGTTTTCGTTTGTTGTCCTTTATCCTCCATCCGCTCCATTTCCTCCACTTGTCACTTTGACAACTCATCTCCAACTTCCTGTTCCACGAATTAAAACGTGTCATTGCTCAAATGAGGCTTAAAGTGTGGATTTAAATCTCTTAAAATGCAATGATATAAGAATTAGGGTCTGTGACAAATCAGGGGATCTGGCATGGAGAAAGGCTGCGTTGCAAACACAATCTATTCTCTTGCCAAAGACTTTGTTTATGCGTGACTCAGCTCTATGTTCCTGTAATGCCCCGGGACAGGAATCAACTTCATAGACGTGATCTATTACTGCTGTTCTCTTTTTTCCTTTCTGTCTGCGCTCACAAGTGTTTGTTTTCATTTTCAGAGCTTGGGTCCAACCCTCTGAGGAGCGCAGGCATTGAGGCCAGCGCTTTTGCTGACCTGAAAAGGGTCTCCTACATTCGCATTGCAGACACGAACATCACAGACATCCCCAAAGGTAAAGCTCTATCTATTTCCACAAATAATTTGGCTTAATCCAAGTTTTATGTCGCAAGGGTCAGCCAGAAACGTCAGTTTTCTATCAAAATAATGCACGCTTGGATTTAAGTGTTCAGCAAAACAATGGACTCGATGTGAAAAAATAAAAACACACAAACTGTACTGCATGAAAACTCTCACCCCTTGATAATCAATCTGTACTTTAAACTGAAACTTATTGTTGCAAGTTGCCAACTAACCATAAATGTTTCCCAACTCATCACTTTATTATTGGTGATAATCCTTGTCTTGTGGGTTGCCAGGTCTGCCAAGCTCTCTCTCTGAGCTCCACCTGGATGGAAACAAGATCTCCAAGGTGACGGCTGGCACCCTCAAGGGCCTGAAGAACCTGGCCAAGTAATACGACTTACGATTCTCTCTTTACAGTAACCCATATTCACCTCATTTCTTTCCTACTTAGATTTAAAGCAAAACTGTTTCCTGCTGTCTCATGTTTTCATTCTCTGGTACATGTATTAGCTTTACTCTGGTATTACCGTTCACAGGCTTTTACTGTATAACAAAACCTGAGACCTAAGCGGTAGTTTTTAGATAATCAAAATAAGTGCTTTGCTCAAAATGTGGATCTACTGTGTTTATAAGATTACTGCTCAGATTGTGCCAAAGATGACACAGACCAAACTTGAACAAAGAGGGCTTTGATGTGTCGTGAGTAGTTGGAGAGGATATGAGAGAAGGATGGTTTTTATTTTCCATTTTCTCATAATTTAGAAATGGACTGGGAAAGTAATGGCCTTAATCACAGTTGTAGATTATCCTCATTTCCTCAGCTCGTTTTTTTCGTTCCATATTGTTATCCAACAATTTTTCAGCCGGAGACAATCATTGATGTCAGTATCTTTTTCTCTCCTCATGCATTTTGTGCTTTTGTGTTCTTTGTTCTGCTACACATTTGCACATTTCAACGTCTCATCTACTTGCGGATTTCTCCTGCAGGCTGGGTCTGAGTTACAATGAGATCAGCTCTGTGGAAAATGGCACTCTGGCTAACGTCCCCCACCTGCGAGAGCTGCACCTTGACAACAACGCTCTAATCAGCGTTCCCACCGGCCTGTCCGACCACAAGTACATCCAGGTACATAATGGTTTGATGAACATTACTTCTCAGTGTTAGCAATCCAGGTTTGAATCCCCGACATGATCACAAGAACCGGGGGAATTGTTCTTGCAACCATTTAGTTCCAGTAAATTACCTCGGAGCATTAGTTACAGTATGTTTCTCATTTTCTTACGGTGTGATCACACACAGGTCATTTTCTCTGATCCAAACCATAGTGGACAAGTTGACTTTGTTGCATTTTTGCATTTGGTTTGCTTAGGTTCACACTGCCCGATTACAAGACAAGCAAGGCTTCCATAACAAAAAAGGCACATGGATTCATTTAGTTTGTTTATTGAGTCGACTGTTGGTAGCCTGTCGTACTATAATGTTACAGCTTTTGGCAGTAGGGGGGAGTGTAAACAGACCTGATTCAAGGCCTTTTAACTGTAGTTTGGCCTCAGTGTATTTCATCATTTTATTAGCCCTCTCAAGGCTAAGTTACTGCTGCATCTATCCTATCCCTATAAAACCTTTTTGGGGTAATTTTCTGTAGTTTGTTGGGGTTTTATATTCACTCCTAATGAACTGCACTGCTTTCTGAGCACCCACATTTCAATGGCATTGTTCTTAGCAACCAAACTATGGGACGAAAAAAGTTTGGAGAAACGTCTTCCAACAAGCCAGTGTGCACAGTTTCTCAGTGAAATCGGTGTAAATGAACTATAACATTATTAGTGCATGAGTTACCTAGTTTTCCACGTTTATGCAAATGAACTAAGCATTGGACTTTTCTCCATGTATAGTTTAGTATTTTTGGATCTAGAGGCTTTGAAATCTGTAATCAGCATTATATTGTCTATCCCAGTGTGTTTGTGGCAGTTCCCTCCTTTTGTTCTTATTTCTAGGATCCTTATCATCCCCCTCAGTGCTGCATGATGAGGGCTACTGTGCTCAAAACACAGTGCTCAGCTTCATGATTCTTAAGTTTCATATATGCTTTTTATGGGATTCTGTTTCTTATATGCATCTAAAGCCGTGCTGGTTTGAAGCAGCATCAATTCTTTTGAAGAATGATCATGTGGGAAGTCCTTTTACAATTGTTTACAGTTAAACATCCTGAAGGGGAAAAAACAACTACTTGCTTTCTTGAGCCATCATTGTTTCTTTAGTGACTTATCTTCTTTATTTTGCAAACATTAAATTATTGCCAAGCACGTCGCACTCAGTGACCAAAGGTTGTCATTATTTAAATCCCTTCTCTAGGTGGTCTACCTCCATGCCAACAAGATTGCAGCTGTGGGAACAGAGGACTTCTGTCCTCCTGGCCTCAACCACAAGAAAGCCATGTACTCTGGCATCAGCCTGTTCAGCAACCCTGTGCCTTACTGGGAAGTTCAGCCCGTCACCTTCCGCTGCGTCTTCGACCGCTCCGCCATCCAGCTCGGCAACTACAGGAAGAAGTAGAGCGTCCTTGCGCACCTCTGCGAGGAAGTGTGTGTGTGTTTGTAAATGAGCGTGTGAAAGTTTTCCAACTGTGCGTGTTTGACCACAGCCCCACAACACTGACCCCCTAGCAACACTGCCTCCCCACAGACGGTGATGTCATTAGTCCACGCACTCATTCCAAAGCGTTAATGGACATGGACCTCAAAACACAACATATCATTTTCATTATTTAGCTTCAAGGTTGGTGCAGCAGTAGTACACGCGGCTTACAGCAAACACCAGCATATGGCGGTGATGCTCTCACACACAGCACATCATTCATAGATGCAGTTATAAAGCAAGCAAGTAACATTTCAAATATGTTCTCACATGCATGCTGTATCATTTGCATTCAGTGGACAAATTGAAATTCAGAGGTGAACCCCAACCAAAAAAGATTTGAATCCTCACTCAGTGGAAAATGTTATTAATCCCACTTCGATCAACTTTCAATCCTTTAGCCATTGTATGAATTTGTATCAGAAAGCTGGCCTGTAGAGCAGGCAGCAAAGGGTATAACTTGTGTTTTACAATACCTTTAACAGCTGGTATACTAGAATGTACTAGATATTACCTGTGTACTAGGAATAGCATTCAGAGTGTAACATTACCATGCTGCACTCTTTGAAAGAACTCAGTTTCTATTTGTATTGTATTCAATTCAAGTAGAGATAAAAGCAACCGTGACTTCTATCACATTGTGATTTCTTGTGCTTACTTCAGTGTTCTGGGTTTGGTTTACACTTTTTCTTCATCGCATTTCCTCTCATGTTCCTTTCCTAGTGTATGTTGTTCCATTAAAAAAAAAAAAGGTGAAAATGGCTTATAAAAAAAATGTAGAATAAACAATATGTTTAAAACAGAAGCCATTCCCAAAGATTTATATGCATGCCCTTATTTTTCTTTCTTTCTGGAATCTCTTGTTAATCCCTGTATGTATTACTCTCCATGTTTCCCTGCCCTTTTAATTCTTTTTTTTTTTAAGAGTCAAGAAAAATATGGTGTATGTGGACTAGCATGCCCACTGCAACCATGTTGGTGTGAATGTTGTATGTATAGACGCTGTATATAAATGCTGTATAAAAACCTCTCATTTGCTTAAAGGCACAAGCACTTACCATAGCTCAGACTTAATATATCAGCAACAAAGGTGTTCCTCTTTTTTCTCCCAGGAGAAGGGGCTCCAGCTAAGGTGTCCTGAACAAAATAAAAATACTAATGGAAAAAGTAACAGTTTTTGATGGATGTAATGACCAGAACTTGCATTAATTATCAACGATGTGAATGGAGATTTGTGCTCCCACTGGATGGCGCTGCAATAGCTCCAGCACAAATAAAGGGAGGCTGGCGGCTTCCTGGCGAACAAGGTCAAGAGGAGGCACAGGTACCGTTCTGAAGCAGGTGAGACACCTTAACAATAAACAACAAGCACACACACATAAGGTGAATGTGCTCCAGGCACATATTCATGATTAAAAAAATACGCTATTTTTATGAGATTCATGCATATTAAAGTTTTAGATTTACAGTCTACATCACAGGATGTACTGTATACATTTACAGGACATATATGCATCTACAAATAGACACAAATAGACGGACAACGCATTGAATTTAGAGTCTCCAGTCCACCGTTTCTGTGGTCTGTGGGAGGAAACCGTAGCTCGCTGTGGATAGAAATTATAAATTACTGAGCCATTGTACCAACACATCCATGTACCGGGGGAGTAAAAACAGCTGGATGGAGGGTCTAAGAAAAGTTTTAAAAATCTGACTTATTATAGATGGATTTTCTTCGAGCTACTCTGCAGTCTCCAACTCATATTGATGGGTTTTGTGGTCTGAGGTCAAATAAAAATATTTGCTCAAGAACCATTTCTGGCCTGCCACCAGTGATTTAAAATCCTTCAGTCATTTAAGAGACTAATGGGATATTTTGGTGAAATAAAAAAACGTGGTGGTTGAGACTCCTGTCTCTGCGTGCAGGTTGTATGGCGTCTTCAGCATTTGTTCACCAATTTTTTCATTTTGTTGCATTGTTTGAAGTTTCAGAAGTGAGAATTATCAATAGCATGCCATCGGATGAAAAATAATAAGTAAATACTTAAGAGTTCATTAATTCAATTTATCCCCAAAAAAGCTAGGTTTTCCTTTTGAGCAAAAGTATCAGTGCATTACTGCCACCAACTGCTTATTTTAAACACACTCCTTTCCGTTTCTCTTATTCGCCACTAACACACAACTACAAACAAACAAACTATCATTGTTATGAGCAACAACAAAAATGGGAGGTTTGGGATAAAAGTATACATATTGGGAGGAAAACGGGAAAATAAAACAAAATGTGTGGGTAGAGGATAAATGATTAAATGTGAGACAGGATTGACAAAAATATATATATATATATATATATAAAACAGTTTCCATTTACTTCATCAACTTAACTGATAAAAAAAATGAGAAGTTGTCACTTTTGAGCCTCCACAGAAAAGCTGCTTTCCTCACTAAAATTCTAACTGTGTGGCATTGAATTACAAATAATGCATACTGCCTACCCAAAAAAAGAAGTTATAAAAAAAGAACATTTAAGAGCTATGATTGGCTCAAAATCCTCTCCCACTGATATGACTTTGGTCTCTCTTTTTTTCAGACAAGAGCAGACTGAAAGGCATCAGTGTTTGAGCGCTGGCTCTCATCCCAACACCTCAGAATCAGTTTATCGTAGCAAAGTGAATGTACTTCAAGCTGTTGCCCCCATGTGGTCTATATTAGAACAGCACTCTATATTCTTTGCCTGTCTCTCCTCCTTGAAAGGCACATGCATGAGCACGGTCCAACTTGATCTCCTCAACAGACGACGATCCTTTCTAGACCATAAGCACTTAGACGTATTGCTTTAGGCCCGCTGCCAGTATGTGCGTGTTGGTGCGTGTACTGAAGTGTCTCCGTTCACTTCAGTTGATGTGTAAAAAGCTTGAGAAGAAGAAATACTTTGGAGGAAATCAGTTGTGTGCAAATATGTTTCCGTCGACTTAATTCAGAGCATATATATATACGTACTGTACACACTTTGCTTAGTGCGTTTTCACATGCACGTGTGTGTGTAGGTGAAGTGCCTGTCTTGTGGCGCTTATGCAACCAAAGTAAGCTGAGCGGCTTCACCATGTTGAAAGCAAAGACTGGTGAGATCCTGCCGAAGAGCAGATGTGTTACACATTTATGCAGAGGGTTATTTCAATGGCACAGAAGTACAACACAAAAACCTGCGCTTATACCTGTAATGAGAGGCTAAATTCCTCAATCAAATCCTATCAACAATGTGTTAAACCCCATTATTACTGTGCATGAGATTTTATATGAAAAAATTCCCTTTATCCCTTAATTTGGGGTTTGTAAAATAATAAGGGTAATTTGTGTTATACATGCAGGTAATTAAAAAAAAAAGAAGAATAGAGGAACAGAGGTCTGTTATGTAGAGTACATTTTAATTCCACTTCACTTTTGCAGCACATGTCAGCTTGTGAGAGGTCAGTTGGCCTGCCTGGGGATGAGTCTCTGGTTTTAAGCGCAATGCTTACCACATGACCACATGGCAGGAGCAGAAGGAGGTGTCTGAGTGCCGTCTGAGATTGTGTTAGAAGCCTCTCTGTGTCTGTGCCAAGAAGTCCAAAAATATCCCAGTTTGCTAATATGCTTGGATCTCCATCCTGTGTACCTCTGTCAGAGCACGTGTATGTGTACCTTAGTTTGGAAATTTTTTGTGTTCGTATTTATCTGTAACTATGTCTGTGTATGGTGTTGACAAGGAAGAAAAATCCAGGAGAAAATTTGCACTGCACAGATTTTTAACATGTCAGTTTTTATGTTACATATATAAATATAATTTTTTTTATTCATCTTTGCAAATAAGGAAATTCAATGACAATTTGAAAGGCTTTGGTCATCACAAACTCTTGCACAAATAGCACTTAGGTCTGCCCTGATGCGAGTAACCTGGTGGAAAGGTGTCCTTTAATATTCACTCAAGAAAAGTTTAGACGGTAAAGAAGTCTCAAAGGGTCCTACAGACAAGAGTTTCTTGCTGAATATGCTAAAATTAGGTCTGCATAAAGTCAAGGGTGAGCAATCCTCCACCTCCCTTTAAGCCCTGAAGAAAAGGCATACTCACAGCCTGATTGGCCAAGAGGGGAAATGCACCATGCTGCTCTCAAGTCTTTACTGGAAGCCAGTCCTTGCACAACAGGTGATCTCAATAACCCTCCAATCAACTCATGGGAAATGTGACATTTGGCTAAAATGCAGTATTTCTGGTTGTTATAACTGAAACTGAAGTTTGAGTGTAGAATCATTGAATTCTTTAAATGATTTCACTTTAACTGTGTCCTAGAGTTTCCAGTAATACAATAGGTGCTGTTTTGTAATCTAGTGGAAACTGAGTATTGATTTGAATGTTTCGAAATGGACTGATCTGAATTAGACAAGACTGACTGGAAGCTGTTATATGATATTTTTATGAGTACTATGGCAGTGGTTCAACATATATATATATATATATATATGTATATATATATATATGTATATATATATATATATATATATGTATATATGTATATATATATATATGTATATATATATATATATATATATGTATATATATATATATATATATATGTATATATATATATATATATATATGTATATATATATATATATATATATGTATATATATATATATATATATATGTATATATATATATATATATATATATGTATATATATATATATATATATATGTATATATATATATATATATATATATATATATATATATATATATATATATATATATATATATATATATATATATATGTATGTATGTATGTATGTGTATATATATATATATATGTATATATGTATGTATGTGTATATATATATATATATGTATATGTATGTATATATATATATATATATATATATATATATGTATATATATATATATATATATATATATATATATATATATATATATATATATATATATATATATATATATATATATGTATGTATGTATGTATGTGTATATATATATATATATGTATATATGTATGTATGTGTATATATATATATATATGTATATGTATGTATATATATATATATATATATATATATATATATATATATATATATGTATATATATATATATATATATATATATATATATATGTATATATATATATATATATATATATATATGTATATATATATATATGTATATATATATATATATATATATATATATATATATATATATGTATATATATATATATATATATATATATATATGTATATATATATATATATATATATATATATATATATATATATATATATGTATATATATATATGTATATATATATGTATATATATATATATATATATATATATATGTATATATATATATATATATATATATATATATATATATATATATATATATATATATATATATATATATATATATATATATATATATATATATATATATATATATATATATATATATATATGTTTGCCTCCAAGAGGTAAACAACAGACAAAAAGAAAGAAGAAGAAAGAGAGTTCTTTCCACGAGTGTACACACATTGTGCCCTTCATCTGTAACTTGGCCAGAATGTTTGGTTCAGAACAAAACACTTCCAGGAACACAGTTAAAGGCCCCCAACCCTCAAAGAAACAGAGTCAAGCTGTTGCAAACTTTTATTTTCAAGGCAAGAAACACTGACATTTCACTTTGTCATCCTCCTTTCCTCAAATGTGTTCTAGATGACTTTTATCACCGTTTTTCTCCTAATTTTTTCATCCTTTTACAGTAAATGTGTTGTTTTCCTCGTAATAAAGCCGAGTGATGGATGACAAACAAAAATGTTAATAGGTTTCTGAGCATTCATAAACCCTGATTATTGCCATCCTTTCTGCACAGATAAAGAATTATGTTCACAGCAAAGCAACGGTGACGGGGTTGGTAAACACTGTCATTTTATAAATAGATCATGTAGGCTGTGGTGTTGACGACTACTGCGAGTACGTTTATGACTTTATTCAAAATCAACTCTACACAACAGCATTAGGCAGTAGGCTAACAAAGGTATTTGCAACCGGTAAACACACTGAGGTTAAAAGAAAGAGCAAAGAAGGGACGAGCAAAGTGATTTTATTGAATATATTACATAATTTGACTTTTGAAGGACAAAATATTTCCAATGCATGGGAAACAGTTGTATCTGTGTTCGGTTGTTCCATGAATTCATGTTCTCATATAATTCATTACTTGGCGTTACTGCAGGGAAAGTAAACAAGTTCCATTTAAGTACAAACAAAAGTATTAGGAAAACATTGCTGAAAGCCAATGTCTGCCATCTGGCCCAATGGAAAGGATGTGAGTGCATAAGGCAGACAACACTGCGCAGGAGAAGAAGCACAGTGACAAAGCAAAAGGTCTGTTTTCCAGCCTCCATTATGCGAACAGTCTGGAACAGTTTAAGTCTGGGTTCACACAAAAACACTGCCAGTTACCGAGGTAAAGACACACCAACCTCCAAGAAATAAATATTTTTTTCCTGTTGAAGGGCACAAATGTTAACTGTGTGCAGACCAATGGAAAGCTGTTTTTATTCAGTATGACGGGTTTGTCTATTCTCTGCACTTTGAAATGTACTGGGACAGCAAGTATCAAGGGTTATTTTTGGACCACTTGTGCATATAATTAGTGTACTCATATGTTTTAAAGTGGTTCTTCTCAATAGTTTGACAACAAGAGATGAAACGTGAAAGGTGTTGCTCATAGTGTGGAGTTGGTTAAATCGGACTGAGAAAGAATTGTTAACGAGCCACCTGCGCTGTATGGGCCTGTATGACACCAGGTGTGGCTCATTAACTATAATGAAGGACATTTAACTTGGCCCTCTACTGTGTTGCAATGTTCGTCAACTCTTAAAATCAAGAAATGTCAAATTAATATCTTATCAGGCATAAAGGTCAAATAATGTTAAAGAGTATATTATCTATGATGAAATATGGCTTAATAAAAATGAGTGGACTCATTGGGTTTTGAGATTTGCTTAGATTCTAAGAAGTTTTTGGTGCATGTGTTTTGTGACTTTTTTAAGGGGTTTTAAACTACTGACCCAGAAATACTAATGACTTGCTCACATGCCTTTGTTGCATTGACACTAAAGGATCTATCACTGAATGTCAGTGGAGACACAAATAAGGGAGTAAAAACAGGAGAGTAAAAAGGTAATCTCTTATCTATTATTCAGAAACAAAGTTCTCAAGAGAGCTGTGTCAGAGAAAGAGAAATACAGATGGGTCAAAAAATGGGTCAAAATTGGCTTGAGGAAATAGTTAAAGGGCATTTTTCACCTTCCCAACAATAATCTGAGATGCATTACGTTTGCTTAGATAACTGACTGTTGGAAATTACTACATGGTTTCTCATTGAAAAGGTTTTGAGCTGCTTTGTGTACTTAAATGACAAACTGTTTATTTTGGTCTTCATACTGTTTCCATCCACTTTCCCCACATGAAACATTCCATTCTTTTTTAACACAGTTGCAGTGCAATTTCACTCCGCAGATTTCGCAGAGTCTGCAAAAGCATCCTTTGGGCCAATCGACCAGCAGCAAAATTGGACTGCAGTCAATAAGCCGCGGCCTCTAAAGGCCCACTGCGCACGACTTGCTCAACTCAGTCCGCAGAGCCCTCAAGCCCCTGCTGTTGCACAAAGCTCTATTGCTTGTTTATTAAAAATGTATTAATATTGAATGTGTCGCATGTCAAAATTGCACCAAATTCAACACTGCACATCCTTTTGCCCCAAGCAATAAACCCATTGAGTGTGAACTCCATCAGATGAACAGATATGCGAAGGACACACAGGCACACAGACAGTGATTCCTTTCTTTAGAGTTAGCTATACAAAGTGAAAACAAAAACTCAATGTCTAAATAAATACTTTTTGGGATCTTTCAGATGGGCGGTATTATTTCTTACAAATGCAAAAAGACGATTCAGTGAGTCAAACGAGCCTTTTGATGCAAGCAAGGAGGTAACAATTCTGAAAAGCAGTCGAATGACAAACTGATCGTCTGGTGTGGGAGAAATATCAGGGGAAATCTGATATTTTGTGTTAAAATGCGAGGTATGAAAGTTTTCCACACTTGGAAATGTGTCCAAGATGATCTCTACGAATGGTATGTGAGGAGAGTAACAGACCATACTGCGACCAATTAAATCCATGCGTCAATTCCCTGCATGCTGTGATGGACGTCCACCAACAAATGGCAGAAACATTTGGCCATTGATCCTTTCCACCCCCTTCCTTAAACTGCACCTATCAGATGAGTGAAACTCCACCCTTGATCATTTGTCTCACTATTTGTTTTAAGAAGTATATAATAGGATAAGAGGAGAATAAATGATTGTGTCAAGTGTTACGCAAGTCTTCTCTGGCCGTCTCATAACCTCTTTGTCAGATTTTCCAAAGCCTTATTCACAGATCGAGCGGTCCTGCTAAATGTATTCCTCTTCACAACTGGCGTCTGGGTTAAATGGCTGCCAGAGATCATTTTCACTTTTTTCCACACATAGCTTCCCCTACTGTTTAGCTTTTTCCACAACCCGCCTTCCCAATTTCAACTTGAGTTTCTTCTTGCACACATTTTGAGATGGTTGTTTGGAGAACAATCACCAGAAAAAGTGGTTGGTCTGTAAAGGCGATACATATTAGAAAAGGTGGAGGTAATATTAAGTATCGTACTTTTATGTTTGTTTTTGCTTTTTTGTGAGATAATATTCACGTTTCTTGATGCACTTGCTGTTAGTTAACAGCAGTTTTTGGATGATGCTCCCCCAGACAGTCATAATGATGACACCTTCAATTTATGTGACGACCTGACTGCAGCTTGCTAAAGAAGCCTCCCCTCCTCCCTCTCTGTCTCTCCATCTACCCCTCTCTCTCTCTCTCCACCCCCTCTTTCCTTCTTTCCCTCTGTTTTTCTCCAGAGACCTCCAGTTTTTAAACACCACACTGTTCTTACCTACTGGCCCTCTACCCCACGCACACGAAGAGAGAGAACCACAGGTAAGCTTTCTTGTGGAGGCATGGATTTGTGATTTCCTGTTTAATTATTACTGCTTATTTTTGCTTTCCGGATGGGATTATCAGATGTCACAGCTATGGTCCGTGGCTAGTGCTGGTACAGAGAAGGCAAAAATTACCAACGCATGAAACAAAAAACAAGTGGTAGAAGTCTAACGATTTCCATATTGTTTAAGGAGAACAGTGTATTTACTTAGATCTTACATATTTTTACAGATCTGCAGTGTATTTTTAGGACTGTTTCTTAGGTGTTGGTCACTTTAGAAAGCAATCTGTTGCACTTGGATCCAGTTTCTATCTGCATTCTTGTGTCTGGATTTAATTATCTGGTTCTGCAATGTCTGCAGGGTTGATGTTGTTCAGTCACAATCCTGAACTAGTTATATGTCTGGTTTTAGTTCATTCTCCTGTGTGTTTGCTTCATTGGATGAAAATCACTTTATTTAGTGTTTTATACTAAAAACATATGTTGAAGATCAGTGTAACATTTTGCATGTATATATATTGTGCACTCCAGGAACATCTGTGTTGCATTATTGCTCCCATTGCCAGTTTATGTTGAAATGTGACAAGTTGATAGATGAAGTGGTGGGAGTAGTGCAGTTTGGTTCAAGCTCCAGCTGTAATGATGTGGCTCGACACAGATAATTGAATCAAGGAATCTAGGACTTATTGGTCAACAATGGGTTGACTTGAACTCTTGACCAATTATATTGGGGCATTGTATTGTATTATAGTTATTTTATCCTTTAACCAATTATGCCACCAGAATTCTTACAATGAGGCTTGAACAAAAGAAATCCATTTATGTCTCATTTCTGTTGTTAACATTTTGTCTTGACCCCTCTAACCTTTACATCTTATTACATGCCTCCCCCTCCCTTCTGTCTGTTGGTTCCCAAGAAGTTATGTTCCCTCTCCATGCACCCCTCTTTGCCGTATTGGTCAGCGTAGCCCTGTGCCAGTATGAGGACTATGACTACCAGCCTGCTTCCATGCTAGGACCCTCAGGGCCCAACTGTGATCGAGAATGCGACTGCCCAATCAACTTCCCTACCGCCATGTATTGTGACAGCCGCAAGCTCAAGTTTGTTCCCATGGTCCCAACAGGGATCAAGTACCTGTACCTCCAGAACAACCAGATAGAAGAGATCAAGGCAGGGGTGTTTGATAATGTTACTGATGGACTTCGCTGGTTGGTACTTGACAACAACCAGATTACCAATGCTAAGATAGCAAAGGGCACCATCGACAAGCTCACAGCCCTGGAGAAGCTATTCTTCAGCAACAACAACCTGACAGAGCCAGTCATCCCTCCCTCAAAGTCCCTCGATGAGCTGAAGATGATGCACAACAAGATATCCAAGTTTCCCTCTGGACTCTTGGCGGACAAGGAGAACTTGACTTCCGTTAACCTTCAGCACAATAAGTTAAGTTCCGATGCCATCGGCGGAGCATTCAAAGGGTCGAAGAAGCTGCTGTCCCTGGATGTGAGCCACAACAAGCTGAAAAAGCTGCCAGCCGGAGTCCCTAGTTCACTGGAAATCCTCTACGCTGACTACAACGACATTGACAGTGTCGGTGCAGGATACCTGAGCAAGCTGTCCTCGCTGCAGTACCTGAGGATCTCCCACAACAAGCTGGTGGACTCAGGACTCCCTGCTGGAGTGTTCAATGTGACATCGCTGGTGGAACTGGACCTGTCTTTCAACAAACTGCAGTCCATCCCCGAGATCAACGAGCAACTGGAGCAACTCTATCTCCAGGCCAACGAAATCAACAGTGAGTGCCAATTGGCAATCTTATCTCTTGATGTCTATTTTTGGCTATTTTCTTAATGTTATGTGTATGATTAGTATGCCTTACCAACCCACACGAATAACAAAAGTGCTTACTTTTTTGAATCATTTTAATTGTGCATTGTTTATGGTTGCAAGCCTGTCTTTGCAGGTGCATTGCTATATCTTTGTCCATTATCGCCAATGACTGTCGGTCAGCAGAATAGCATGAAACCACAGGAATGTGTTTTGCATGCGTCCTCATACTAGTGATCAAAAACACCACAGGGTATCTTTAACCCCCAGTATAAGGGGGTTGAAAGGTATATAATAACTTTTGAGTATTTTGTTTTTCTGCCAACTTCCATAACTTTTTCTCCACTTTTGATTCTCTGTAGAGTTTGAACTGACAAGTTTCTGCAAGCTCATCACACCCGTCAACTTTTCCCACCTGAAGCATCTGCGTCTGGACGCCAACCAAATCACACCTGCCAGCATGCCCTATGACTACTCCACCTGCCTGCGCCAAGCTTCAGATATCATGTTTGAATAAGGACCTCCCTCAAATCAATAACCTTGCCATGACCTCCTTCTCCACAAGTCAGCCCAAAGCCTTCTGGGTTTCAATGGCGTAATATCCCCTTCTGTCATAGTACTCAGATGTCCTTGCATATAATAAGTACTATGCAAATGTACTGTAATGACATCTTCATCAATTAAATATATCTTGAATGAATCAAGAGCTGGGTAAATTTGAGATACAATAGATGAAAGGACAAGTTCCAACATATTTTGCCAAACGTGCAGTCAGATTTTTTTAATTCATTAGGCGTCAAACAAGTATTTGACTCTAGATATAAATGAATATTCTTATTGTTCAAATAAACATGAAGGCAAAAAAAAGTGGAAAGAAATATAGAAAATATTAAAAGGACCAAAAGTTCTGTATATATAAATGTATTTACATGCTTTGATTGAAAACACACACTTTAAACATTCCAAACTTGTATTTGATGATATTGAAGAAAGACACAATGGAGTAAACAATGGCTCCAATGTCTCAATTCAATCATCATTTTGTTGTCTGTATTGTATGTTCCATTGTTTAGCATGTATAATAAAAGGTGGGTACAATAATGAATCCATTGCTGTGCAAAGGACCAGCAACAAATGTAAAATAGCAGTGACATAGAAGTCACATTTTTCAACATCTTGAATGAATCAAAGTGGTTTTCAGTAAAATACCAGTGTTATTTACTTGTCTGCCGATGTATGCCTTCTTTAAAAAGGGTGCCTTGATGCAAATACCATGATGTTCCACTGATTGACTTTTTTGAACTACAAAGGAAAAACATGTACACATATACCCAACTGAGAAATGTCGATTTCTTATTGGAAATAACTCTTTTAATTCCAATTTAGAGCCAACTAAGCTGTTTCTGAAGTTCTAAAGAGTTTAATAAATGACACTTGATGAAGACGGTAGTATTCTTGACACAACCTTTTTTCTGCTTAGCTAAACCTTGAGATGATGGATGATGTTTCCAAGAAATCACAATTCAAATTGTTTCTTTACCATACCTAATTCCTAGCTGTCAACTTAAATGTGCATCCCTGATTTGTATACATTTGCATTATTTGCATGCAACCAATGGTACCATTCTTTCATAATAAACTACAGCTTTTGCAGTTGAGGTGCCGTCATTGTTACATTGTTGTTCACTATGTTTGATAAATGCTTCTTGCCCATACAAAATCAACTTGGCAGCAGTGTCATGTTGGTTGAAGTAATAACACATTTTGTTTGGGTCATTTTCCATTTTATCGTGATTTCTTTTTGTGGCCTTTGACTCAGTAACTGCTCTTGGATTTGCTGTGAGGAAACCAAAAACAGTTGAATAAACTATGTTTCCAACATATTTGTATGATATTGCTTTTTAAGCCTGCTGTAATTAATTTCAAGCATGTATGGAAACAAATTGATGAAGCCATCTTATTTGATTCAGAGGAAGTGTAATTAGCTTTAAGGATAGCATTTATGGTATTTATAAGGCAACTTTCAAGTTAGACAAAATAAATGCATTTGGCTGGTGTAAGAAATCCATTGGTTACAAAGTATGTGTTTATAATCTTTGAATAAAGGTATAATATAACCAAATTGGGGTATTCTCTGCAAATCTCGGAATTGATGTCAGTGACAATGAATTGATTATACCCAGACCTAGAATACTAAGAATCATATTGCTCTATAATGGTTACATAGGTAATACAAACATTAGAAACCCCTCTCTTATCGTCTGCTTTTAGTAATAAACTGGAGCCAAGTCAGTCTGTCCACCGAGATAATATATTACAGTATATAATAATATAAAACTTATACTTACTACTTACTCAACCCAATGTCATGGGAAGGCATATAAATAGCATGACATTTCTGATATTTACGCGTGTCATTATTAAGCATTTTACATGTAATTTTACGCCATGTCGACACCACGAAATTGGTTGCAGTTATATTAAGGCAACAAAACTACTGTGACAGGAGCAGTTAGGTTAAGGCAATAAAAAACATAATGGCTATGCTTAAAATAAGTACGTTGAAAATACATTCAGAAACAATGTAACAGGAAAACACGTCACACGCCAGTTGGTGAGAGTGGGCTGTCTTACTCTGTGGAGTGTGCTGTCAGTTCTTAGCCGCTATTTTATTTATTTCAGGCCTAAATCTTTAGGATGAAGTCATAATGTTTCCCGTGATTTATAAAAGGGAAAAAAAATGTTTTTAAGATGGAAGATGGTGTGTTTCAGCTAAACTGTTTACACTCATGTCCCAACTGTTTTCAAAGAGCCGTACCTTGTGGTCTTCATCTGTATCTTGTATTCTCCTGACTTCCCTTTGTGTCTCTCAAGTCATTAGTTTACAGTATTTACTGTACTTAGAGTACCTATAATCTTTGCTCTATCCTACCTTTAAATGTAGCCTCGAGTGAAACAAAAACAAACTGCTGGTCCTGGAGGGATGCAGGGGTTGCAGGGTTTTGCACAATTCCAGATATTTTCTATGTAAATCTACCCTTCCAACTGTCTCAGACAGAAACCACAAATACCCCATGATGATTTCAAAGTACGTAGTTTTTTTTCAGTTAAGCTTCCCTGTGGAGCTTCAATACAAACAGGGAAAGTTGCCTTGAGGACTGTCCAAGCATACAGTTTGCAATTAGATACAGGCTCACTCGTGGTCAAAAGTGATCAATGTTATCATTTCTCTAGAACCCTATGTTTAAACTTTTCTTTACTGAAATGTATTAAGAAACCATTCATGCAGGTTCATCAAAGGTCTTTTGGGCTATTTTCCTGCAGAGAAAACCATAGCTTAACATTTTTCTCCACAGTTTTGCATCTCAATAGGTCCCTTCAAAACTAAATAAGGAGGAATAAGGCTCAGATTGTTGGCCCCTTCGTGGTAGTGAGGTGCTTTTCATCTTACTGTTGGAGGAGTCTGAGAAATGTGTTTTTATTGTGTGCCAGGGGGAAATAAAACTTTGAAAATCAGCACATTCCTTTTGGTTTCTGCACCGTCCAATTTACCAGTAAAAAGACTGAATAAGTCTTCATATGGAATTGATGTTGGTGTTTGAATATTGAAGTCTTTTTTTATTTACAAGAGCACATTAACAGATGTAACAGTTGAAACAAATTTACAATTCAGTCATGGTGAATTATAAATTTTGTGTGTTTAACTGCAGCTCAAAACATACGATTGTGCGTGTCGTGTTGGACTATTTAGTAATGATGACCACTAAACTGGATCAAATTGTGCCTACATCAACAGAAAAAGACTCTGGATATTGTCAAAGCTATAAAATTCTGCTTTTCATTATCAGTGCAAGTGTTCCAACGAGTATCAGCATCTGTAATGTCTGGACGCCACCGCAGACTATTCTCAATTCAAGAATTGGAAACAATTCTAATCTTTATATAATAAAAGACAAGGCAGATAACTGTCATCATTGCAGGAAATTACCCTGTAACCCTGTTACATCCTCTAAAGTGTTCCTCGTGATATATGAACGCACTGTGGATAATAAATCAGGAGCAAAGATTCAGAGTCACTGTCTTTACTTGACATTAACTCTTTCTACAGTGTCAATGGTGCCTTTGCAAAGCTCTGCAGTAACTGTAAGTACACCACAAATCCTCGCTGATGTGTACCACATGTGCTGGAAACACTTGTTTGAGTATTAGTCAAGAGTTCCTTAATACAGCAGACACTATTTAAAGTGTGTAGGTTAGTTGATTAGGTTTGTGGCATTTGTAGTTGTTATGTCTTCCAGATGTCACATTTGATTCCTGATAGGTGTTTGTAAGTAGATCCAGCTGTAAAGTTGAGTTCTACTTCAAGTTTGACCCACTTATGAGAATGAAAGTCAGTAGTCTTCTGTCTTGGAGTTGCTGGGAGGTATCAATGACACCCAACACTTCTATATGCCATCCAATACAAGTCGGCGGGTAAAATTATTAGCAGTCTGCTCACTACCATGACCTTTAAAACATGTTACATGTTTGTTTTAACAGCTTTTTGCACATTTCACATGTTTTTATACGGTCATTTGTACCGATTTCCAATCCAGGACAATTTCCTCCTCTTCCTCCTGGGTCGCCCTTATTTAAATCCTGAGTGGAGCTCCTGCTGCCCGTGTCTAGACAATAGACAATAAAGTCCTTTTATAAAGCCGTGAGCCTCATATCTTCCTGCTTGAGATGGTGAGGGGAAGTATAATCAGCTGTTGCAGCCAGGCAGCCCAACTCAAAAGATTGTGCTTCAGTCTAGACCATCTCCAGCTCTTATCTCTATTTATGTCTGTTGTTATTCATATTCTGTGTCCATCCATCGTCACCCTAATCTATAGTCTAACTTTTCTCTACAGATTTTACTCAACTGACACTTTGCAGTTGCTTCCTAAGTGTTGTTGGATTTTTCCCTTACCTCTTTATTTCAAGCTCTCTCTCCATCTCTTGTACATTTCTTGTTTTCCCCAAAAGTGTTGACATTGGATCCAGATGTTCCATCTGATCCCTTAACGCACACACAGCTGGGCTGAGACAAAAGGCAAGAAGATGGGGAGGGGTGATAGACGGCCACAATATAATTCATCAACCAAGGTTCTTCTTTGGATGTAGTCAAAGTAAATTTGTGTCCTAATCTTAATAAATATAATTCAAGTTTAAAAGGAATGAAGTCACATATTTGTTGAACTTAATATTCAAAATTTGCAAAAACATAAAAAAGAGAAACTACCTGAAGTTTTTAGTATCAGTCAATAGATTTGATCCTTATTACCCACCCATACATATAACAACAAGTTGTATGCACCTCACGGCTTTAAGCGAACATTCATTTTATGAATGGCAATGCTAACATACTGTTGTTTAGCAGGTATGTTTATCATGTGCCCCATCTTATTGTGTAAGCTTCCTCCTGAGGTGGATAAGAATGTGTGTACCAAATTTCATGGCAATCCATCCATAGGTGTAAAGACATTTCACTCAAAACCACAAAAGTCTACCTCATGATGGCACTGGAGGAAATGTCAGGGGATCACCAAAGTAATTCAAATTCATCATCTGGGAACCACAAATTTCTTTTCCAAAATTTCCCGGCAATCCATCGAATAGTTTTGAGTCTACTGACAAGACAGATCCTATGGACCAACACAGAAAAACAAGAAGGACCAACAACCGAACAGCAGCACATTTGCAGATCTTAATACAAAGGAAACTCTGGAGAACAGGGTAGGCAGGTATTCTTAATTGATATATTAATGTGCACACATGCCGTTTGATTTAGCTCTTTGTTTTAGATCTTTGCATACAAAGCATCAAACTGAAAATGCACACTAACAGTAGGATAAATGCTTGTCAACAGCCTCAGGTTTCCTGGAATTATTATTTCCCATGATATCTTACGGGTGAGCCACTCTAAAACTAATAAAGTTAAACTTTTACTTCCAAATAAGTGGTTAACTTTAATAGTGGTGTGGGGCTTCTGTTCCACCACATTAGACAGTGTTGTATTGTCAACCTTTTTCTGGCAATGACCAAGTGTAAAAAAAATTCTACAGTGACGTAAGTGAGTAATTACTTGAGTTGTAAAAAAAAAAAAGAAGTAAAATTTTCCTATAAAAAGTTGGGTGTGAGTGTCTGAGAGCAAACCCCTCTAAGCTGCTCTGTAACCTCACCTGACAGCCTAGTAAACACACCCAAAGGCCTGTGAGCTGAAACGAGCCATAAAATGGCTGTGGCTGTGCACCCATCCCCCATAGTACTAGGTAAAGAGCGAATCCTCCTCTGTAGACCAAATGGTTAAGTTGGGTGGAGTGACAGCCATTTCACCCTGAACACCACACTGATGACTTCAATTTCTAAAAACAAAAAAAACAAGGAGACAAAACAAAAAGAGGCGGAAAAAAATGCTGGGCTGGCAGAAAAGCAGACAACACAAACTCTAAAAGGACATCCCAACTCAAACACAATCGTCCTCCCACCAACAACACATGCTCCATCCTCTCGGTTCAACCGGTGTCCAAAGTGCTGCCTTTGGGGAATCAAACCAACAACATTACAAGTCTAACTGGGCTTAACAGTGACACTGCGGACAATCATTAGAGCTATTCATTGGAGAAGCAGAACTGAACCACACCTGGCTGCATGGAGACCACTCACACCAGTCGGAGGACCAGGTAAAGATGATCTTATATTTCTTAAGTAAAAAACTGTTTGAAGAGGGGGAGTCAAAGGCTTGGACAGTGCATTTTTCAGATGGTTTACATCTGATTGGATTGATCTTTGCATTTGATGTGGTGCACCTTGCATGCCTATGTTTCTGAACTTGCAGGTATTACATAAAAAAGGTGAAGTAAATTTTGAAAGTGTTTTATGAAAATGTCTCAGTTGATACGTGCAGTTTCTCTTTCGGTCACAGTTTATCTAATGAATTTGGAGGCTTTGGTCGGGATCAAGATTGATTGATTGATTTCTAATTAATGAATTTGCAAAAGTTTTACAATCAAACCTGGAAATGAATGAACTACGAAAAATTAAACTACGAAGTTTGCAAATGACACACATCTTGGAAAGTCACATACTGCCAAACCTGTATTTATTTCCACATAATCATCCATAAACACAGTCACTTTCTCAGCTTTGGATGCAGTGTGCCATGTAAACTCTTCCAAATGTTTCAAAGTTATGAAGTGGATTTCAGCAAAGCCATCAACTGGAACCGATCCCACAAAACCCATGCAGCGCAAATACAATCCGTTGTATAATTAACATAGCTGGCTCAGACACAAAGGCCCTGGCAGGAAATGAGTATTATCATATTCCTCTGCATGTGTTTCTCCTTAGTCTGTCAGGGAGATTGTAGCCAACATTTGTTTTCAGAAATTTCTGTTCCATTTTGCAGATATGTGGAGCCCTGATTCACCATTTTCAACAGTTGGACCATTCAACACACATTATTAATGACTATTAATGAGACTGGAAGAATGCCCCATCTCTTGTGTGCAAGTCAGTAAACGTTTTTATCAAATCACACCCATTTTCAGTTAAATCAAATATAAACAAAGCGTTATTTATACCTTGTTAATTGTATTTTAAAACTTTGTAATTTCTGTTATTTTATATAGCTGCTTGGTTACTCATTGTTCAGGTGCCTGCCTTGACGTAACGGTTGCACCAAATGCATATCAGTTTGACTGATTGTTGATTTCATCCCAAAACTTTTATAAGGTTGCCGGTTTATGTAACTGTTGTTAGCCTCTGCAGTCTGACAGCAAACTGCATCATCCTGAGAGACAAGGACATTTGTCTTCTTTAATTTACTATGAGCTCAAAGAACACATTGGAGATGCAAAGAAGTGAAGTCACCAAGCTTGTTAGGATAGTATGCAAACGTGTGTGCAAACATGTCCATTCATCTAGATAGCGATTTGTCTTTGTACAATTCCTTTAAATCTGCTCAGGGCTAACGTCTGGATGTGTAACTGATCATACAAGATTACATCCCTGTTCACAAACGCACCTTGGCAAACAGAGGAGGCACTATGATGGGATTGCATGGCTGATCATGGATAAGTCTTGCCCCTATCCTCACCCAACCCAGCTGTGATTATCCTGCTGCCTTTACCGTCATCCCTGGAAATTAGCTCAATCTCACGCTGGCATGTTGAAGGGTCACCAATCCTGATACTGGCTAGCTTGTACAAAAACAATTTGCCTGGCAAGCGTGCAGTAAAATCCCCCCAGATTAAGCTTGACCTCTCTCCCGTAACACCCTCAACCCTCATGCAGGCAACGTTTTGTACTTAAGAAGTAGAGTGCGTCATCTCTGTGCTAGATGCTTTAGCAGTCAAGCCTGAGAACGTGCCATCCCTCCTAACATTGTAACTTAGATACTCACCAAAATCCTCACAATTTACCATACAGAACAAAATGTAGTATCTAAGAGTCAATTACGCATACTGCACTGCACTTATATCATCAGGCACAAAATTCCAATGAGCACTGCCTTGTGAATATCTTCTATGTTCTATGCTCTATATTTACTCGAAATCTGACCTAAGATCTATCGGACCAAGGCCACATCTTCCCAGGTAAAAAAAGTCTCATTTTGGGGATAATGTGCTTACATTCTTGGTAAACAGTCGTGATGGCCTCTTGCTTGCATTTAGAGACGATCATCTGTAAATTACAATTATACTGAGCTGTATTTGTGGACTTTGTGTTCATCCCACATTCTGTGTTGACTGCAAATACTGTAAGACTGACAATCAATCCTGATCTGATCGCATCGTGGACAGCAGCAGCACTAAATTAGCGCAAAAGGTCACTAAAGGACGCCAAGGGATTTGTGAGTGGAGTTTAAAAAAAAAGGATCAATCATGCCAACCAAAGGAGGACGGGTTGTACATGTGGAAGCCAGCGAACAAAATAAACAGGTAGGCTTGTATTAGCCTGTTTGTAAGTGGGTCATGTCTCAAGTACTAAAAAGGCTTAGCACACTATACAACGCCATGGGATTATGACCTTTGATCCGGGGAGAATCTCATTGGCCAAGGGAAGCTTTGGTGTCATCATGAATGACAGGTTGGCACGGGTTGAAAGAAAAAAATAGCAGTACAAATACAGGGAAGAGAGAGGTACAGCCATCATTTGGGACTACGCTTGATAACTTGCTGAGGAAGGACAAAGGCAAGAAGGAACGTACAGAGTTTAAGGTAAGCTGGGTTTCTGGAAGGCAAAAACATTGATATGGCTTGATGGTGGTTCGTTAGATGTTAGTCTTGCATCAGGTGATTGGGTTTTACCTTTACGGAAACATGGATAACAATTTTATCATTTGCACCACACCTCGTATCCCAAAGCTGGGTCAAGAAGCTTTTACCCTTGTACAGTAAAAAAGCAGGGAAACAAATCTCAAAACAGGTGTGGCGGCTTTGTCTTTGATGTACGCCCATCCCAAAATGAGTTCCAGGCAAACATGGAGCGCATCAAGAATTCAAACAAGCACCAGATGGCAGCTGAGGGGAATCAAGTAGAAACTTAAGAGATGGTTGGATGGAAGATGATAGAGCTGATTTCAGATTTTGTTTGTTTCACCTCTCTTTTTTTGTTTTTGCACTTGTCTGTTACATAGTATCTATTGTATACTACCTTTTGCATCTCACTTTACCCCTGTGAGTTGTTAGTACCAGGCCATCTGCCATTTCCCTCAACTGCCATCACTAACATGGGGAAGAATTCGGTTCTCGTGAAGTGATTGTTTGCATGTGTTTATTTGCATGCATCATTGTATCAGCTGTACAAACCAAAGCAAGTGGACTTAGAAATGTGTGGCCATACATGTTGCAATCAAAAGCCGGATGAACAGTATGCATCTTACAACTGACATGCAAAGTCTTCAAGTCTGAGCTTCAAGATTGTCCTAATACAATTAAAGTTGACCTGCTTCCTGTTTTTGGAGCTTCACGTGTCATCGGCAGGCAAAGCAAAAAAAGAAATGACCCAGAAAGAGCAGGTTACCCTCAGCTGCCATTGGAATTTAATGATAATGACATCAGTGGTAAAGTAGGCAACTAAAGTAGGTGGCTAATTTGGGCCCGGGTTTTAACAAGTGTGCATTTGTGAACGCTTAGTCAGCCAATGCCTTCGTATTTGATGCCAGCTACATGATTTGCAGGATTTAAAGTGTGTGTATTTTAGATTTCTATATGAAAGGCCTAACCAAGACTGTTATTAATCTTGAACATGAAACAGACACAGGTTCTAACAGTTGTATCGGTCATTAGAGATAGTGTGGTCCTAATTCCTCACAGTCCCCAATCCTTTGCAAATTATCTGATCCTCTTGTGTGTAACACTGTAGCACATTACACAAGCATCTATAAGATAGTTTTGTCTCCCTTTTCATCATAGGTTGGGCATCGACATGGCACTTCTCCTGAGCCTACTCTGCTTGTGCCTGGTTGGGCAAGTTCTCGGCCAAGACATGCCCTATGAGGAATATATGGCCCAGATCCAAGCCTGCCCTAAAGAGTGTCGCTGCCCCACTAACTTCCCTCGTGCTGTCTACTGTGACAATAAAGGCCTAAAGAGCATCCCAAACATCCCTCCACACACATGGTATCTCTACCTGCAGAACAATCTAATCGAAGTCCTGTCAGCAGATGCCCTGCGTAACGCCACCCAGCTGCGCTGGTTGAACCTAAACCGCAACAAAATCAATAGTAAGGGAGTAGAAGAAGGTGTCCTTAGTGCAATGTCTCACCTGGTGCACCTCTACATGGATGAGAATCTGTTGTCCTCTGTGCCATCTCCCCTGCCAGCCAGCCTGGAGCATCTACGTCTCTCTCGCAATCTTATCTCCAGGATCCCTTCTCGTGTCTTCATTGGTCTGGATAAGCTTATCCTCTTGGACCTCCAAGGAAACAAGCTGATGGATGATGATGTGACTGAGGTGAGCCTGAAGGGTCTAAAAAACTTGGTACAGATCAATCTAGCCAAGAACCAGTTGAATAGCATGCCTCTTGGCCTACCACCCACCACTACCCAGCTTTTCCTTGATGGAAACAACATTGAGAAGATCCCAGCCGGCTACTTCAAAGATTTGCCAAAAGTGGCATTTCTGAGGCTCAACCACAACAAGCTTGGCAGCAGTGGAGTTCCCCAAAATGTGTTCAATGTCTCCAGCATTTTGGACTTGCAGCTGTCTCACAACCAGCTGACCGAGGTTCCCTTCATTTCATCAGGCCTTGAACAACTTCACCTTGACCACAACAATATCAAAAGTAAGTTTGACATTTTCCCAAAACACCCACAGCTGTTTATTCTATGTATCTATTGAATAGGATCATTTATCAGAGAGGTATCCTGGAATGCTATAATAACTCATTCATTGCCTTTGTGTATTTACAGGTGTAAGTGGCGCCAACGTCTGTCCTGTCGCCTTGGACGCTGTGGACGACTCCGTTAACGAAAGTGTTCCTCGCCTGCGCTATCTCAGACTGGATGGCAATACGATTAAGCCACCAATTCCCAGGGATGTCATTCTGTGCTTCCGTCTCCTGAGGTCCATTGTCATCTAAAGGAAAACAAATCATCGGTGTGTTGTAGGCGAATTCTAATTTCCCACAACTGATGATTATCTGTGAATCTGAACTGTTGACATGAGTAACATTTGCATGTTTTTGAATCGGAAATATTTGACATTAGTCGGCATCAACTTGTTTCATTGCTGTGGTTTAGGGAAAAGTTCCTTTCAGTTCCAGAAAACATTGATTTTGTTTCAGAGAAATTTGAATAACATCTCAAAGAAAGTTTTTTAAAAATGACAAGGAACTGGCAGGTTAGAAGCTGTATTGATGCTGCAATCTATTGACCACTTGTTGTGCCTTATTTTGGTCTAAACATTTGCATTCAGAATAAAAATGTGACTATAATTGAGCATGACAGTGATTTTTGGGGATCGGAGAGCAAAATGTGTTAATGATATGTTGAGGACTCATTGTGATTATGCGTCTTTGAGCAGGAGGCAAAGCTTATGAATATGTAGGCTAAATGTCCTTTTTCCTTTTATTTCTATTATTTCAGGAAACACTTTGCTTTATACTTGTAGACTTGAAGCCAAATTAATGGTCTTGTGTTTTAGGTTTGCTGTCTCAATTACTTTAGAAAAATACTCTACTCTATAAATGACCTACTGTAAATATGCATATTTACAGTAGGTCATTTATTTGTATTTAATATTGGAGAAAAAAAAGAATACAAAAGATATCCATGGACATCCTTAATGTTTTGTATACAAAATAAATTTGATGACTGTTTTAAAAGAAAATGCCGACACGTTTTTTTAATTCTGGGTGTTATTTTTCTGAATAAACTGACCAAGAGATTTCATTTGAATTGTCTTCAATTTGAATAAAACATCTGAAGATGAGCATGTGTCCAAGTGATATTTTCTCCTCTTTTTACAACTCCATTATTTATATTACATTTTAATGCAACTTAAATGTAAATGTACATGTACAAATAATAATTGTACAATTTGTGGTATGAGGGAGGTTTTCCTCCAAATTCTGTCAAATATATTGAATAATAACATTAGGGAACTAATCTTTTCATTAGAAAGTGAACATACAGTACTGTAGATAAACATCCACATGATATGGTCAAAAAATCAAAAGTTTTTTCAAACCTGGAAAAAAATAAAGTTTGGCTGTTGTGATTTAAGACAGCAAATTTTTCTCTTTACCATCTATGTTATTTTTTGGTTCAAAATAACTATTTACTTTATCTCACTGACAGCTACTATATGAATGCCTTGACAGAGTGGACCAACTCTGCAGGACTTCTGAGGTTCTTTACAATAAACTGTGTCATACACTGTGCATCAATCGTTGTCTCAAGCTTTTTTGGGCATTCGGCTCTTTGCCTTTTGAGAATGCTTAGCAGAAGAAAAGCCCTGAAAATAAATCCCAGCCTATATGGCAGGTGCAGAAGGATTTCTGGCATTCCCGCTCGGTCCTTTTCCCCTCACTCATCAAAAGGTCTTGAGTTACCATGGGAGTGAGAGAGAGGGGTTGAGACAAAATCGTGGGCAAATAAAGCTGACAGAGTAAAGCTAGCCAGTAGCATCCTGTGTGTGTCCTTTTCTTTTTGCTTAAACAATGCACATTGAAGACAGTCTATGAGTGTATAGCACCTCTTTGAACGCGCACCCACATTGGTACAGAAATGCACAAGAAGCACGTCCCTCAGGTATCTTCGGTTCTCGTCTCATCAGCCATGTTATAGTATCCCACGACTGAACTCAAATCTGTAGTTGAGGCAGAACGTTTAGCGAGCGACGGTGCAAAGAGAAAGCAGCTTCAACTAAAAGGGAGGGCAGAGGCCTTCCTCCAAGAGGGGACTTCCTCTCAGCACCATGCTAACAGGGGCTTCTCACAGAGGTTCCATTGTGTACAAGGGCCCCGTAGACCCCCCCCCCCCCCATACATGAAAGCAACACATGCCAGAGTTTCACCTCAGGAAAAGGCAGACAAATATCTCAGTCCGATTGAGCCACAGTCTTAGAAAAATACAGGATACTCTTGTAAGGGATAAAAAAGTATTTTGCCATTGGGGGGGCCTCTATTTCTCTCTGTCTGGTGTCTGTAGGTGTGTGTGAGTGTGTGTGTGCGTGTGGTATTTCAGATGGTCGTGCATTTGGGTGTACGGTGTGGGGTGGGTGCACTCCGACTGACCAAAAGCAATGTGCTCTGGTCCAATCAGTCTCAGTGCCTACCTTCACACATAGGCGACAGGGCACTCAGGTCTGCCAGAGCGCACAGACCTACACATACACGCACACACACACACCTTTCACACACTTCACACACGCGCCCTCCCCTCTTCAAGGCACCCTGTGCGACCTCTCACCATTGGCCAAGTCCCGGAGCCCTCAGCATCTCCATCACGGCTGAAGGGACCATTCGGGAAAGCAGGAGACAGAGGTAAGCGTTCTTGGTGCTATCTTCATGCCGGCTCAATGGCTCTGTAGTGCAGGGGATTAGGCTCTGCTTGCCCCTTACGAAAAACACTGCCATTTAGCAGCCGTTTGGCCAATTGGTTGGCGGTGCAGCTGCTTTATTTCCAATCAGCGATTTGTTTTGGAGACTGAATTGTTGTCCTTTGGCAATCTTAGTGGTTATGATATGGTGGCTGGTAGTTTTTTTAACCTTCAGTAAATGTGATTCAGGTGTGTTCAGAGCGTCCGACAGGTGTTTGGTTTTTTTTCATTGTCATTACTATTGACAACATTATTGATATTGACTTATTTTGCAGTTTTGACAGCTGCGGCGTTATTTCTTTTTTGATGCAATATCTAAACAAGCAAGCATACATGAATTTTGCCTCAAGAGGTTTATCGAGTCATTAACTTTTTTTTGTCCGTTTTTGCTAGAATATAGCTCCTCCAATTCCAAAGAGTGTGATTAGAATCTATTTCATTTTATACATTCTGAATTTTGATCATATATAACTTTTGTTTATGACTTACATTTTTGTCACCTGCTTGATTGAGGATTTTGAAGTTCCTTTAAACCCTTTTTTTGTGATACAAATACACCAGTTTGTCGCGCAACCTGTCGTAACGGGGTGTCCGTCAAGTTTGCTTAAAGGTAAAGAAGGTAGAATCACTGGATATCAGGAATGCCCAACAGGAAGCCAAGCATAACACGGAGGTAGTCAGGAGGCTAGACTCATACACAGTTTCCACACACTGTACACTGTGATGGCCTGTATAAGCACACCTCTGTCTCTAGTATAGTCCCTCTTTCAGTGTAACCATGCTGGATTTCATAGCCTCGTGACAGAAGGTTATTTCAGTGGGGATGCTCACCAGTCTGCTCACCTTTTCTCAATAGGGTGCACTCAGTTCATGCTGGACATTTCCAAGAGATACTGACAGGTTGATTTGCATAATTCGTCTATCCCACTGATATCAACACAGATTTGATTCAGGACTTAAATAACCTGTGAATGTGTTTGTGGGTTTCTTTTTGTTTTATATCTGTCCTCATCCCCAAATAGCAGCAGAGGTTGCTCAATTTTCTCTCTCTGAAAGATAGGTGTGTTAAGACAGAGTGTGCATCTGTGAGAGGGTGTGTCTTTCCAAGTGTGTGCTAGAATGTGCGTGTGTGTGTGTCTTTGAGCACCCTCACTGCTGTATGAAGCTTTTCCTTGCAGCAGTAAGTCACTGCCATCCTGTCCACAAACCTCGGTGGAATTTGGAGTTTGAGTGCTGAGACAGGCAGCGACCGGGCCTTATAAAGGCCCTCTGTAAAGGGCGAGGGGTCGAGGTAGCTTAGAAACCTGTCTCTCTCTCTCTCTCTCTCTCTCTCTATCTCTCTCTCAGTCTTTTCTTCACTCTCTCCATCTAACCCTGAGGGCCAACATCTTGTCCACGTCTCTCTCTCTCTCTCTCTCTCTCTCTCTCTCTCTCTCTCTCTCTCTCTCTCTCCCCCTCTCCGTCTCACTCTTTTCTTCTCTTCTTCCCTTCCCTTGCTCTCCGTTTCTCTGCCCCGGCCTGGAGGACTCTCTTTAAACTGTTCTTCTTTTCCTGGTTTTTACATCGTCCATCTCGGGCCTGCTGACATGTGTGGCTACACCTGCTGATAGTGTGCTATAACATTCCTCCACTGACAGATGATTTATTCCTACTCCTAATGTCTGTGGTGCCATCTTATTAATTGGTAATTAACATAAGCTCATTTTATTAGCACTTCCCACAGGGATTCACATTTATAAACTTAACCAACCTCACTAACATTATGAACAGCAGCTGGGTCACGGCATAAATGATAATTTATGATTCAAGTAGAGAAAAGGCTCTCTTGTCTGTGCCCTCAATTTGTGTTTGTTGCCAACAATTCTGCTGCACATTTTCTGACACTTTTAGAGACAAAACAACAAAATAAATCCAGGCGGCCTGTTTGAAGCTAATTGTTAAAGGGTTTAACGCATTTAAAACCAAGAATCCTACAAGTTGAAAGTAGATTTCCTTTCATAGAAGTGCTTAGCACTGCCGATTGATGAAAACCTTCCCATGGTCCCTTATCAGATCAACTGTGACTTCTGACCTTTGACACGCCACAGGCGAGCTCTGATTTGGGCCAAGATGGCTGCTCCCTGGAACAGGGAGCCTCCGGCTACAGTGAGGCAAGAGGCCCCCATATTTCGATTCCTCCAGCTGTCTGCACCTCAGTAATGAAATCACTCATCTTAATGATGTGACATAATGTCAAACCCTGGTCTGTGGTACCATATAGGTTGGTTATGAAGCCAGTATCATGAAGACATGTTGAAATGCTATGTTTTAATACAAAGCTTGTCTTCATTTCTAACAGCTGTGCTTTTGTACTTAGTAGTAATGTAGTGGTATAGTATATATATTAAGCATTTAACTAGTTTCATGTGACAAATGATGTCCTGTACTGCATCTACAAATGTAAATATTTGAATGGACATTCCCCCGTTGACTTCACATCTCTCTGTCCGTGTCAAGGAGGACTACAGTATGAGGATGCTTGTACGACTCGTGTTGGGACTCTTCGTCCTCAAAGCGGTGGTGGCCGGCCCCAGATTTTCCCGACAGGTGGACTTGGACTCATACGACAATGCCAACTATGATGTGGATCTAGACAATTTAAATTTGGAGAACCAGGATATCTATGACTATGAAGATGGGCTGACAATTGATGATCCTCAGGTAAGAAACTGTCTCGGTCAAGAGAAAATGTTTGTCCCTTGCCTTTAATTGTACAGCTACGAATTGTCATTACAAAGGAAACATTTACATTATTATTACCTTTTTTGTATTTGGTCACTTTTAATTGGCAGTTCAAGTAAATGAGTTGGGTCATTGCTTTGCTTATGCCTAACTTACTTATGCAATATTTACTTTTATCAGTTTACTTCATTGTTTTGATTGTTTTTTGTGCTACAATTCCCTGAAGTCACGGTTTTCCTCTGATTACACAAATCACAGCCATGACGGTGTAATATTGGCGAACGTGCTGGTGTTGGACCGAGGTCACCAGGTTCATAAAGCAGACGAGCGTCCTGCTGATTTCAACAGTTTGTCCATCTAGATAATGGACATTCTGCTCTCCATCTTTTTGCACTATTGTGGCCAAAATATTTCACTTTTATGCCTTGGCCAGCCACCATTTAGGTTACAATGGAGTTTCCACAGGCTTACTTCTTCTGCATCTGGAGTATTTTTCTTACGTGGAATCAAACAATATTTATGCCCCAATGATATATGATGGGTATGTTTTTATTTTCTTGAAAATATTTTATTTTATTGCCCTTTTATTTGACAGACAGCAGTGTAGAAATGGGGGAGAGAGAGAGAGGGGGGGGGGGGGGGGGGGGGGGGGTATGAGATTCAACAAAGGTCCTGAGGGGGGAATGGAACCTGGGATGTTGCGGTTATATGGCATGCGCCGTAATCACTCGGCCACCAAGGTGCTCCCACAGTATATATTTCTATCAGTACCAGGTAAAGAGCGTCATCTGCTTGTGCTCAAACTCTCAAACCCTACTTTTCTCATTCTGCTCAAAGTCTGCTAGGCACAACATCTTTCAAAAGACGAGTGGAGAACGTTGGCAGGACGGGTTACTAGCTGGATGATGGCGTCCAGCAGTTCCCTTTAAATCAGCTCAAGTTGAGTGTTATGTGGCAAGACTGCAGGGCACGCTGGGATGGCAAGCTTTAGCCAAATTCATGTTTCCGTTTATACCTCTCTGTTGCACGGAAATTAGGCCAAGGCATGTCAAGATGGTGGATTTTCAACAGGCTTCTTCTGAGCCTGCGACGTAACTTAGACCTGATGTGGATTGCACTCACACCACTGCTCTTATCTCAAACCAATCCCACAATCCAACACAGATTCAGCAGATATGACAACATGTAGCAGAACAAACAACTTAAAGCGGCGAATTATTTCCATCTACCATTGCAAAAAGGTACAACAGCCTTCTGCCTATATATAAGATGATTAAATTATGTTGTGTCACAGCTGAGTGTTACACATGATAGTGTTCAGTGTGTAATGGCTTTGATCGTGTCTCTCTGTTTAACAAGCCTGGATATGACACAGCAAATTGCACACGATTATGTGGGAGTCTGTGCAAGCGGGAAGAGGAGAAAACTTTCCCATCTTGTTGTTCACACTGAATAAATACAAAGTTTTGACTCGTAATCTTAGCTTTGCGTGTTGAGAAAAAGCATATTGCAAGAATCTGTCATGTTGTTTTGTTTTCTACAGTTAAAGGTGAGAGGGCAGCTCCTCAGATAGTCTTGTTGCTTAAGAAGAGTGAGGATTAAATGGATTTTATTCGCACACGCACACATCCGATGTCAGGGGAGAAATGAAGCTGACCTCCATGCCTCTGGAATGCTGACTCTTTACTTTCCACTTCCAGCTCTCTGTTTGTATTTCTCTTCTTTCTCCTCAGGGCTTGTCTCAGTGAAGGCTCATCTACGATGTTATCCAAGCAAATTGTCTTCAGTCTGCTGCATTCAAAACGCATTAATAACCGAGTGTAGATTCATTTAGGCGTCTTCTTAGTTTCAACAAGACATTCAGTCGGTCCTCTTGAACCAGACTTTAATACTTAAGGTTTTAAGGTCATTTCTGAAACTGCTGCTTGTGCTGCTGCTGTAGTGGATTGTATGTATATAGTAGGTCAGCCACCTGTAGATCTCTATTTGCTCCACATGAAAAACAAGTAAATAAATACAATGCACATGTTTCCCCCTTATCCAGTCATTAATATCATAATCGTGTCTGTTTATATTAAATAATCTTACTTAAAAATACAGGGAATTGTCTCCCTACTTTGGCCCTGCCAAGAGTTATGTGAGAGAATGAATACCACTCTCGTGTCTGTGCGTTCAATATGAAGCTCCGGTCGGTTTAGCTTAGCATAAAGACTGGAATCAGGGGGATACAGCTGCTCTGCCGTGCTCTGGCCAAAATCTGCCAACCAGCACTTCTAAAGCTCAATAATTAACATGACGTTTGTTTAATCTGTTCAAAGAACGATGTTGTTTTTACGTGCAAAACTTTTATGCTGCTATCTTGGCCAGAACTTGGCAAGAAAAGCGAATAAATATATTTCCCAAAATGTTGAACTATTCCTTTAAAGATACAAAGGGCAGAGATTCTGTTGGCATTCCCTCTGGACAGGATAGCTTCATGAATGTGACTCAAAATGTACCACATGTCTTTTTATCAGACCAAGGACTTTACATGAATTGACTTGACATTGTCCCTGCTGTGCAGTATCAGTGGATGAAGCACGAGCTGCGTGATGTCCTCATTTCTTCTCAGTGATCATTTTGTTTGTTGTAAAGGAAGCAGCTGTTGAACCGTTGTGGGGGGAAAATGAAGTCTGAAACTGTACTTCTCATGCTGAATGCCCGTACTGATTGATACACTATACACTACAGCATAACATTTGGCATCAGCTTGATGCTCACATTCAACGTCCTGTGCATTCTGTATTCCCATGCTGTTTCCAGAGCTTCTTTTTTTCAGTACTTTTAGTTGCCAGCCTTTCGCCTCTTCTTTCCCCTCGGGTGTATATGTTTGCTTTGGGGAAAGGGGGGAAATGAATGGGAGAGCTGCAGCAAGCAAACTCTGCACGACGCTTTTCAAAGGCCTACCTTGTTGTATCCCAAACTGTGTCTCTGCCAAATCTTTTTAAAATGTGACTGGGCATCTCCTTCATTGCTGCATTTTAAAGTCTCAGCAGGACTTTTACGCATAGTCATTGTAACCAATCACTTAATGGCTCATTTATTGTAATGATGTATGATTTTTGATACCTTTTGGCTTACTGACATCTGACTACTGTGGTCGCAAGTAGCTGAAAAGACTAAAATATGGATTTGTGCAGCTACCATGTGTGTCTTGGTTCCACAAGGACCATTCCCTTTCTGGAGGGTTGAGTCAGCCTCATTGGGCGTCAGAGAGTGTCAGGTATTACCTGAGGCAGTGAGTGGGGGCTCATTGCCCTCACCTGGAGAACGATAGAACTGCAGGTTTGATCAAACATCAAAGAGCATCTGCAGTGACTGTAACTGCAATTATACCGCCAGATGGATATACCCGAAGCTTTTAATGAAGAAACCACAAAGGACTGCAATTCTTAAAGCTTGGGTGGTTTGGCAGAGCTGTCTTTTCAATTGTTACCCAACGCAAAATGTAAATGCTGCTTAGCCTTTGTTTATAAAGTCATTTTATATTTTGAAATGAGATAGAGGAGACATTTACATTGACAAACCTCTGCAGTTTGTCTAGTACTTAAGTTTACTAACTACAACCAGTTTAGGGTGAAATATATATACTGCTTTTTCACATGGGATGATTTGACAACCTCTCAATAAAAAATAAAAAATGTAATGTCCAACGTTGAAGTTGGATTGACAACAACAATTTCCTGTCTTCAGTTCAAGTAGATACAAACAAGAGCTTCAAACTGAATCTATATAAAATCTGAAAAGAAAGCAACTTTCTTTGTCGCAAATTAAATGGCATGATACCTGTCTATGTTCTTTTATCTGTTGGTATGAAAAATGCATTTCATTTACAAATGTACATTCTGAGAGTGCTAATGGTTGATGGCAAGTGAAATTAGGTCAATTAGGTGAAATGTCCACTATAGTCTTTCCTGGAAGTTGCACGTGAGTGGTGATTGGATACTTAAATCTATACACATGGCTGCCATCTAGTGGTTCCTTCGTGATTCTTTGTTTTGGTCTTTGACGCAGTAATACATCAGTTGTGCTGTGTCACCTCAGATTATATTAGCTCAGTTCTGCACTTCCTGTATAATATATCTGCTTTAAATAAATGTAGATAGAATGGATGAAAGTTGTTTAATGGATGGGATCAATACTTTTGCTTATGAAGTAATAAATACCAAATGGGATATCAAGAGACATTTGTGCTGCTATGAATAGAGCAGAGTTTAACATGTTGTAAATGTCCTGACACAATTAATGCTACTGTTAAAATGATTGTTGGGATTTTGACAAATTGAGAGATGCAAAAGATTTAGATTTTCCACATTTACGGATTACGTGGTGCAGAAGTCTTACTACACAACAAGATGCCAAACATTTTGCATGTTGCCCTCCATAATTCAATTTATGACTATTGTATAGTATTAATGTATGTGTCAAGTCAAACTATCTCTATGCATTTTTGACTCACTGCTGCTGTCTTTCCCTCAGATAGAGATTGGAACACTGGCCCCACCTGACTATAACTACCCTGTACCTGAGGCTTCGTTGGACGAAGAAGTAGAAGAGGAGGAGGAGGAAGAGTTGCCCCTAACACCCCAGCTCATCCCTCAGGGTTCAGGGGGATCTGGGGTCCTCATGGGCCCAGACACACAGAAAGGTCTGAAACAGCACACACCCCCAAACTTTGAGTCGCTTAAGTTCACTGGGTTTAAGAGAGGGCCTTGCTGCCGATGCAAAGCAGCATCTCCACAAAAAACATCCAAAACAAAGATAGACTAATCTACTTCTCTAAACTTGTCGTCTGCATCTTCAACAATCATCTTTTCCTTGTGCATGTCTTCCATTTAACTAGCTGTTAATGGTTAAATGTGTCCTTTTCAATGTCCATTTGTCACCATTCGATTACTTAACCTGATCATCATTGTGAGCTGATTAATGATCCATTTCATCTGTCTGTTTATTAATACCTAATCTTGTCTCTAACAAGAGGTGGAGCTGCGTCTGACGCCCATTGACATCCTTCATGTGTCCGGGGACTTTGGGGGCTCTGTAGGGTCTGGGGCCTCGGGAGCTTCTGGGGCTTCTGGGGCTTCTGGGGCTTCTGGGTCAGGAGGCTCCGGAGACCTACTGGTCTCCAGCGGCTCCGGGGGTTCTGGTGATATTATCCTGATCTCCGGAGCCTCCGAGGAGCTCCTGAGCTCGGGGGGATCTGGGGAATTCTTGGTATCTGGGGATATCTTGATATCTGGGGATTTCTCAGGATCCGGGGATATTTCTGGAGACTCCGGGGACCTTGGCTCTGGGATTTCCATTGAATTCCCCCTGGGCTCCGGAGGGTCCGGGGACCAGTCTGGTTCTGGGTTCTCTGGAGATCTCTTGATCTCAGGGGCCTCTGGAAGCTCTGGGGTTTCTGGGGACTCTGACGAGTCCGGTTACTCAGGGATAACATTGCTATCTGGAGGTTAGTACAGATGGCAACTCTACTGTATTTCTTGATGTGTTGATTTTTTTGTCTTCAATTCCATTTAACTGTGTTTTTTGAATGTAGTTAAATGTTGATTTTGCTCATAATCTTACTTATTTGTTAACTCTGTTCCATCGTTTTTGTGTTACTCATAATCAATGTTCTCCTCACCTCCTGTCTCATCTAAAATGTGAGTGTGATTGATTGGTTAATGGGTTGATTGATTGTCCATCTCACCCTCCACCCTTCCTAATCTCGTGTCTCCTAACCCCAACCCTTGGCTCTAACAAGAGGAGGAGCTGCCCCTCATTCCTGAGACTACCCCTAGCGAGGCGTCAGGTGCTTCAGGGGAGTTCTCAGGAGCTTCAGGATCCTCAGGGGCCTCTGGGGATCTTGGAGCCTCCGGAGACTTAGGGTTCTCTGGATCCTCGGGGTCTTCTGGTGTCTCTGGCTCTGGAGACGCAGAGGTCCCTGAGGTAACTCTGGTCCCTGACACTGATAAAGGTCAGTATCTAATCTAGACTTGTGGGTAAAAACTGTTCTGCCCGGCCCAGCATCGGCCCAGGCAGCCAATGAATCTTTGTAATAACTGGTCATTGTTTGTCAGTTTTGTCCACTTCCTTTGAAGTGTGAATTAGCTTTGCCAGTTTTGTTTTTTCTTCTCCTTTATCAAATATCACAGCTTTACAAGTATGATACCCCTTCGTAGTGCTATGGAGCAGTGTCTTAAGGTGTGGGTCCTAGTTTTTTAGTATCGTGCACAAGAAGGAAGAGACTGATAGCTAGTTAACGTGGATGTAAACCTTGCGGCCAATTCATCCCAGTGGCCAGTCGTGGTAAAACTTCTACATGCACTTCTGGAAAACTTGTGACAGGTCACCTCCGACAGTAAACAAGGTCTTATTAATTCTTAACTCGTAAAGGTTGTACATTTGTAAAACTTTCCTGGAGGCTACAAAAGCTTGGGGCCGTACACGGAATCAACCCCAGAAGCTAAAAATCTTTTTTTGGCTTTCACACTGAATCATAAACACAAGAATGTTTACTTCAAGTGAATGTGCACCATCTTTGAGTCCATTATCCAGTTACTAATTTACATCCATGATGTGTGACCACTCAGCAGGTCACATGTCATGCTATTAACACCAAAAAGACATTTTCATTTAACTTCCATTCATCAGTTAAATGCCATAAACACTTAGTTAACACTGCTAACATACTTTGTGTGACTTATCACTGCGGCAAATAGTGGGCTGCTGTTTGCCAGACCTGCCCATGCTGATCTAACCTGTTTCTTTAATACCTAATCTTGTCTCTAACAAGAGGAGGGGCTGCTTCCGGTTACACCAGAAACCCCTCAGGAGGGTACTGGCGGTGTAGAAGGGTCAGTGAGCTCTGGTGAACCCGACGAGCCCGAAGAACATGTGATTGACAGGAAAGGTCAGTATTTAACAACACAGCCATTGAATTCAGACTAGGGGGATAAAAAAAATGCCAGTTTGGAACTTGTCTGCTAACCCTGAATCCTGTGAAAGACATTCTACCGCTTACTTTTTTCCATGTTTTATTTCCTCTATCTGCTCTTCTCCTCCTTCTGATCCATATCCTCCAGGTATGCCCACTTGCTTGCTGTGCACGTGCCTCGGTGGTTCGGTCTACTGCGATGACTTGAAGCTGGATAGTGTTCCACCTCTTCCCAAAGACACCACTCACTTCTACGCCCGCTACAACAGAATCACCAAGATCAACAAGTCCGACTTCGCCTTCATGAGTATGTCTGAATATAAAATATATAAATATTAGAGATATTCAGGACGAGATATAAAGCTGATGTCTTGTTGGCTTTTGTCGCCTCCTTCCAGACAAGCTGAAGAGGATCGACCTGACCGCCAACGAGATAACGTCCATCGATGAGAGAGCCTTTTTGGGTCTGCCTGAGCTGGAGGAGCTGTTGATTCGAGAAAACCATATCTCACAGCTGCCTGCTCTCCCAGAGACCATGAGCCTGATCGACGGCAGCCATAACAACATTGGCAGCAAGGGTATTCACAACGAGGCGTTCAAGGTACGTACAACTTCTGTCACGCACTCGAGCCCAATCAATGACGGCCGATACATCGGTCAATATTAGCTTGTTGATGTTTTAATAACGACTTATACCTTGTCTCTTTGTATCCAGGATATGACGAGCCTGCTGTACCTGTACCTCACAGACAACCACATCGATTACATCCCCGTGCCTCTACCAGACAGCCTGCGGTCTCTACACCTACAGGTACATCCGCTTTGGCCTCACGACTCATCAACCCCCACCGCTAGTCAACATGGACTATGTTTACATGCACAGCAAATATTCCACTATTATTCCAAATGTGAGATTATTCCAAATTTGATATGGGTCATAAACAGCACATTACGTTTGGCAATTTTGAATTCCGAATATAGCATTCGGCGTAACTGTAGGAAGTACGCATTTTACGTTTGTATGTACGACTGCATGTAAACAGGAATATTGCAGTGAAAGTATCTTTCATAGTTGTAATTTCATGTGTAAATATAGTTACTGAGAAGGCAATCTGGAATAATAAATCACAGGTGCCGTTCACCCACACAGGTGTTCTCACTTTGGCCTGATTAGTACCCTGCTCACGCTGAAGTGGGCGGAGCTATTCCAAAATTACATGACGTCACAAAACGTCCCAAACCAATGAGAAAGCTGTCGCTTAGTGGTCCAATTAGGCAAAGTAACTGAACACACCTGCGTGGGAGGAGCATGGCCTTTAAGTAGGTGAACTTAAATGAAAATTTCCTTTCAGGTATTGGCTCTTGACACTGAATAGCTCCTGAAACAAGATTTATTTACCCCCCCCCCTCGCAAAAACAGAAAATACTTTGTTCCAAGTGTCACATGCAATGAGATGACATCTCATTATGCATCCTCCTCCGTCTTCTTTCGCAGCGTAACAATATTCAAATGATGCACGGGGACACGTTCTGCAACCTGAAAGACTTCAACTACATCCGGAACGCACTGGAGGACATCCGTCTGGACGGGAACCCCATCAACCTCAGCAGGACCCCGCAGGCCTACATCTGCCTGCCCCGCATACCCATCGGGGATCTCATTTAACCACACAGGCATCACTGACTCCCACCAATACAACCACATGCACACATCCTTGTACATATTGACACACTTGTACTATATGGATCAGTAAAAAAAAATGTATATTCCATAAACATCCACAAACACACACACAGAGTCAGATTCTGGTGATACACTGCTCTACTTTTCTTTGTTGTTGATACACACTAAAACCGTCACTCTCACGTTCCCTCCCCTATCAAAACGCATGCACACACGCACACACACACACACACACACACGTACACACGTACACACACAAGAACTTTCTCAAAAGCCAAACTGTTCCGCAACTTGATGAAGAGAAAACAATGGGTGGCATTCGGAGAAATCCATTTATTATATACATCCTCAAATGGCATGTATGCGTCTGTTTAGTGTCTGTTCATGACTGGCAAGAAAGAAAAAAAATTACAACCAGTAATATTGTTTAAATGTTTGTAAAAAATAATAATATTAATGTTATTGACGAATCTTAACACTTTTGGAAATGTATACTAGCATAACGTTATTGAAGCTGGAGCTTAATGGAAGGTAAATTGATTATCTAATGCAATAAAAGACGCATTTAAACACGGATCATTTGTTGTAAAGTCTGTACTGTAATATAAAAAAATATATATTCTGAAAAAAGATTTTTTACATGAACTGCAATATTTGGTATATTACATTTCAAAAAAGTGATGTTTTAACCGTGCACAATAGCCGACACCAAAGACTCTGTCTGGAGTCGAATAAATAAAGACTGTTTGATTTGGGGGGGGGGGTTGACTTTGATGGATGGGGTTGGATGGGGTTAAGAATAATGCGAATAGCTTGCTATTGTGTGCTCTGTATGGAATAACCACAAGTGAATAAAGTTGTTATGAAGACCTCTCCAAACCAAGTGTTCATTGACGCCTTGTGGGTGAAGTATGTACATTTTGAATCGATGCAGCCAAGGTGGAGATATGTTTCTTCAGGGAACGTCGTGTGCCGAAACACCCCGAGGGAATCAAAAGTTTTCGATAAGTTTTTCAAACAAGTTGAGGAAATGCTCCTTCCTGTCCACGAGAACCGAGTCGTTCGCCTCGCTGCTGTCCTCCGGGATCTCTTCGGTCCTTTCTTTGGTTGCAGAGAGTCTGTCCAGCCGGGCTTTCTCCCGCTCCAGAGCCAGCCGGTCCCTCCTCACGCCATCTCTGTCCTTCTCCACCAGCGCCCTCTCCCTCTCCATCACCGCCTTTTCTCTCTCCATCGTCGCCCTCTCTCTCTCCAGCGAGGCTCGGTCTCGGTCCAGAGCGGCGACCTCCCTGTCCAGCGCCGCTCTCTCCCTCTGCAGCACCTGCCGCTCCCTCTCCACCACCTGTTCCTCCCTCTCCATCACCCGTTTCTCCCTCTCCATCACCCGCCTTCTGCCGTCCATCGTGTCCCTCCCGTGCTCCATCTCGAGCATGGCGCAATCTATCTCCTGGCTGCCCTCCTCCAGCGCCTCCTCGTCCTCATCTCCGTTCAGGGAAACCTCGATCTCCGGCTCGTTTCCTAACGGAGCCGCAAGAGAGTTCACCACCACGGATATTTTCCTCTTCTTGGGTTTGGAAGGGAATTCGCCGTTGGTGGGGAAGGCCTTGATGATGGGGGCGTTGCCTTCCAGCCGACCCTCCATGGCATCGTCCATCAGATTGAAATAAGGCCACGCGTCAGGGATCCCTTTCATTCCATCTGACGGGTACTTCAGCCCCTGAGGAAGAAGACAGACGGCGATGAATTGTTTAAATACTTGATAAGCCCAAGTGGTTTCGTTTATGTTGTTTTTTTTACTGTACCTTGTATCTCTTCTTCAGGTTTTCCCATTTTTTGGATGCCTGACTGTGCGTCATCTTGTGGTGCAAGCCCATATGTTTCAGGATGGCTCTGAAAATATAATCATCTTAATAGCACACAAAAACATCAGAGCTGAAACAATTAGTTGGTACATCGACTAGTCAGACAGTTTGTCAACTACTGTGATGATGTTGACATGTTGTCATGAGTCATGGATTTAAAGTAGCAATAGCAAAAAAGTCACTGGTTTTAGCTTCTCAAGTGTGAATATTAAACAAACATTTTGCATTATTTGATGTTATGCTGCCTTAGTGTAAAACCATCAAAGACAAATCTCAATGCAGAATATCCCATTATGGTACTTTCTACATATTTAGACCGTGTAACGTCTCTCAGAGCTTTAACTTGCTGTCATACCTCCATGCCCACATGGAAGTATTTCTCTTCCCAGAGAAGAGGTATTTATTAGAAACCCTCAGCTTCACGAGGTCTTCCACTTCTTTCGTACTCACTGAGAGGGGGAGAGAAAAGAAATCAGTTAGACATGAGTGAAAAAATGTAGAATAAAAGAAAAAACTGCAAATCCACAATTCTCAACTCGAATATAACGTCAGCACTTTATGACAAAAATGTGTTTAACTGGTTATTATGCTGTGTGCATTTCTCCCTGCAAAATAAGATTAAAGAATACTCAATATTTTGTATTTCAGGTGAGTAATTAGCACAATCTCATCCTATAACCTGCACAACCTGCTAGATGTACTTTACAACAAGTGTCAGGTATCAATCAACAGTTAACGTGAGTGTATTACTAAGTTTGGTGTGTTGCCTCATGCTCATTTAGACAATGTTACACAACAAATAAAACCTAGCTTAGTCACCACTGGAGGCCAACTGAGAAAATGCGCGTTAGCTATATTCACTTTTAATCGTTGCATGAAAGCGTGCTTGTTGGGAACTTTCACCGTGGAGCACACTTGCTAGGTGCCCGAGCTAGCTCCAAGTACGTTAGCTAGCTTGATTAAGACGTGGTATTTCTTGCTGCCTGTACTTACTTTTATAAGTGAACACCACGGGGCTGACTTTATCATAAGTGGTGCTCGTGTAGGCGTGATCGTTGATCTCCATGTTTTCGTATTTTCCGTTTCTTCGGTTTGGCCTTGTTATCAAGTGCCCTTCGTAAGAAAGAGACTCCTCGTTCCTCCTTCAGAGGGACCCTATCTTCTTCTTCGCTTGCTTTTAAAAGAGTGCTTTACCGTGACCTGTCAACCGGGAGGCGCCAACGGCATAACCAGCTCACTATCGCCACCCAGTGCCGCGGAGGTTTAGCACACTACAAAATAATATTCCATAGTATATTTTAAGTACTTCACTGTGTTTTTATAAATCCATCGTTCATACAATTGACTATTCAATTTGTTTATTCATTGACTGATAAGTATGTATACAAAATAAACAGTTATTACATTACCTATACAATATCCCAGCACGTTTTGCACTCCACTTACACTTATATTTGTAAACCTCTATACCAGGCATGTCCAAAGTCCGGCCCGCGGGCCAATCACGGCCCGAGGTCAGATTTTATATGGCCCGCACCTTCTGTCTTAAAATGCATTATTTATGGCCCGCCAGCACAGTCGAAACGGAATGAATAAATCATACAAATTCAACATGCAATTCCTCTTTTTACCTCATGGTGGCAGCACCACTCTGTAACTGTCTGGCTGTTTGAAATTGGCTCTGACCCTTGAACTGTCATGTTACGGAAAGTAAAAAAAGTAAAGTCGATAATGAGGGCCGCCGCTTCCAGGAGAGGTGGAGATCGCAATATTTGTTTCACCGAAAACCGAAACAACTGTGTCTGCCTAATTAGTCATGAGACTGTTGCCTTGTTTAAGGAATATGATGTAAAGAGACACTACGAGACCAAACATGCTAATGCTACAACAAGCTATCAGAGCGACCTGACAAAATTACGTTCTTGTGGGAAGAAAAGAAAAGAAAAGGCAACACTGTAACTTCTTTACATTCTAATATAATGTAGAATGTAGAATGTAGAATGTAAAGAAGCTACATTGTAGCTTCTTTACATTCTACATTCTATTAGAATGTAGAATGTAGAATGTAAAGAAGCTACAATGTAGCTTCTTTACATTCTAATAGAATGTAAAGAAGCTACATTGTATAGAATGATTCTATTGAAGTTATTCCTTTTTTAAATGTTTTAGACGAGTCACTAACCACTTTAAAATAGTGATTATAGCTGCTTACATTTGGTTACATTGCTATTTGCTGTCATTGAAAATAAAATGATTAAATAACAATGTATGTATAGGCTACTTGTATTGTTTAAAATAATGTCAGCAGGGACTGTTGGCCCTTGGGCATTTTCACATTATCAAATCTGGCCCTCTTTGAAAAAAGTTTGGACACCCCTGTGCTATACAGTTTACAATAACACTGAACTTTATATAGACGTTGTATGTTGTTATACAACACATGGTTGCACAATGAATTGGACGTTGTACCCCCTTCACGCTTTGATGTCCTTGTCTTAGCTGAATGTCTATGTTTATCATCCGGTGCACTGTTTTTTTGGCACACATACTTGGTTTAAGGAATCAGACTCTGATTTATTTATGTTCCTTGTATTTATCTTATATATTACCGGTGGATTATTTGCTAAAAGCCTATAGGTACAGATAAAAAAAGTTTTTTTTTTATGTTTGATGGTTGGCATAATAAAGAAAATGTCTGCTGGGGTCCTGATTTTTTTAGATTTACATCTAATAATCACCGGTACCTTAACGATATAACTCTTTGTAGCCCCAACATAGAGCTGATAGCTGGCGGCTGTTTTGCCATGACTGATTCAAACAGGACCAACCTCTTGGCAAACAACGTCTGGGTGTGTCTGTATAAAAATAGGGAAAACGAAAACGAAAGTGTTATGCCACACAATGGCGGATCGTAAGTACCTTTTAACCAACACTCAATAATTAATAGTTTGTGTTCTAGCGATTATCTGCAGTGAGCTTTAACCCCATGCTTAACCACTTGTGATGTATGTATGTGGTCTGTATGTTTGTATATGTATCGTTTATTTATACTAAAAGCAAATATTGATATCGAACCAAAACGTAATAGGATTACTTCTATATATGCCACTATAGGGGAAATACGATTAAAAGAAGTATGAGCTCTGAGTTGTATAAACGGATTTATCAAAAGTGGCGAGAGGTAAAACTTGATACAGTTTTAGTTTCGTTTATTTTCATGGAGCTCTCTATCCACGTACAACTGGAGCGCAACCCTGTGTAGCAAAGTCGTGCTTTACACGAGTCTCTCATCGAGATTAAGTTAAATTAAAGGGACGCTTATTATCTTAACTTGTTTAATACAGCTTGTGATTCATTATCCAGCAGACAGACCTAATACGTTGTATTTCGATGGCTACTACTTACACTGTCTTTTTAAACAGTGTCTCGACGTTCACCATAAATAATATCATATGGTACTTTCATTATTTCAATCACTATTTTTCACTGAACAAATATCACCACAGCAAATGATTGCAGCATGACTTCACAGCTGAGAGTTCATCAGATAGCATCTCTTTAAATATATCTTACAACAGCTCTGTGCTGACTCTTCGAATGTTCTTCCAAGGCAAACTGGGAATTATTGTCAGGAGTTATTAATATGTGTTTACCAAACATGTAAACATTTGATATGTTTATTTTTTATTTTTTGCCAGAGTCTGCTGAGCAAAGCCCTTTGGAAAGTGAATCTGACGTCAGTGATGAGTCGGACAGTGACGGACACTCAGATGTAGAAAGTGATTCTCAGGTTTGTTGGAGTCGGTGACTATTTTCTAATTACACACAAACCCATGAGAAGGGATCAGTGAACCCACTTAAACCCGGTCTTTACTGCCATAACGATACAATATACAACATAACTATACATTCCTTACCGGTGATGGAAGCAATGTTCTGTACGTTCATATTTCAGCTCGATGGGAAAGAGCCCTGCAAGTATTACAACGGCCGGGGCTGCAAGGATGGCGAGAGGTGCTCTTACTTGCACGCCTGCAAGTATGCCCTGAAAGGAAGCTGTCGCTACGGGTCCAAGTGTAAGCTGTACCACCCCCGAGCTGAAAGAGAGTCCTCTGGTGCGAGCAACAGGGCTTCGGACCGGTCACGGGCTAGCGGTGAGAGAGATGGACTGTCTTTCTTTCTGAACCACATCTTGATTTCTAAAACTCCTTAACTTCATTTACTTATCCTATTGCCTCTTCTGTCTCTTCATGGCTCTGCACATGCCAATTACATGTCTGTTAGTCCTGATACAGGGATATTAAACTTACAACATTTTCTTCTTTTTTAACCAGACCCAAAGCTTACTGATGGCCGATGCTACCAGTGGCAGCTTAATGATAGAAATGGCTGGTTGGATGTTTGTAATGATCACCTTCTGGAGGCCCAGTACTCGCTGCCCCACACCAAGAGCATTACAATCTACAACACATCATTCGGGTATAAGAGCTTAAAAAAAAAACACACAGCGCTTGAACATTTTGTCCCGGCGCAGAAAACAGCTTGACGATTTATCCCTCGCTCTCCGTCTCTCTCCGTAGGGCCGTGAGTATCGATTTCAACAGGATGAAAGTGTTCAGGAAGAATCTGACAGTCAGACGTCTGGATGATGGGACCGGGGTGTGGATCTGGTACTGCACTTTGAGTCGTAAGTGGATCAAGTATGGAAGCAAGGTGAATAGATTTAAACAAGTTGAGCTTTCTTTTTGTCCCGAGTGTGACACAGTTTGTTCATGAATATGTATATTTGTATTTTCTGTGCAGGATTCGAAGGGCAACCCCAGTCCTGTGAAGAGCTCTGACATAGAGAACAAGTACCAGAGTAACCCAGCAAGCTCTTATACTTTCACCATCGGTGCCGAAACCGTTGAGATTAAATTCAGAGGTGAGGTCACAAAACGTTCACAGAATACTTACATACTATGCTCCACGTGAAGAACATTGTTAGTTTCCTCTCAGATACCACCTTCATTTTCTTTTCGTCGATTGTCAGAAATGCGACAGGTGACAGGACAGAGAAAGAGGAAAGTCACTCGTCGACCGCTGTACCGACAGCAGCTGGCAGGAGCTGGGTGAGTTCGGACTTTGTTTTTGGCGATAGGAGAAAGTGAACAAGCGTGTTTCCCAAATGTATCCAGAATTTTGGATTTTGTCGATTTCAGAGTTTCTCAAACAGCCTCAGCTCTCCAGAACCTTCTTGTAGGCGCCAGACCACAGTGGCAGTTTGAGGGAGACGGCGGAGCGTGGCACGAGTTCAAACACAGGGTAAGTAATCCGGCTCCGTTAAGCTGAGAACACTTTGTCTTTTAAATAAGAGAAACCGTGATGACTTGAATGGTTTCAACAGAGGGGCACTCCAACGGAATGCTCCGTAACCAGCGACGAGATCGAGAGGAAGTACGCGCAAAACCCCAACGACAGCATGACCTTCAAAGTGAAGGGACGCTCCTACAAGCTGGACTTTAACGGTTGACTTTGTGTTTTTAAATACCGTGATGAGATAAAATAGTAGCGCTTTGTTTTACTGGTTTACTAGCAAGTTGTTGAATATTTTCTGGAAAGAAGTTATTAGTTACCAAATGTACAGATAATAGAGACAGTTTATTGTGTTGAGTTGCTTATTCCCAGGTGAAAGAACTGCAAATTATGATGAATTCATGGTCCTGTAAAATTCAACATTGCAAAGACAATACAACTCCCTCAGCTGTTCTGTAACTTCCACGAATAGTAATCCTGAAACAGGACAAAGAGCATTTATCTATTTGTTTTGTTTCTTGTATTTTGTCCCTGCAGCGATGACCCAGACCAACCTCAAGACCAACAATTCACGCAATATCAGGCGTGTCTGAGTACTTCAATGGGATTTCGAAGACCTCAAGAAGAAAGTCTACAATCAATTGTGCAATACCCAATTTATACAATCAATCTGCATTTATGATTTGGGTGTTTGGAGCACACTTTTTATCCTTTATGGAAAATGTATTAATGCGTTTACATCAGAATTCAAGATTGAAGGCTGTTTTTTTTCTTAAAACATGGTCTCGCCATCGGGGCCACAGCTGCCACTGTGTCAAAAGACTCTGAAGTTTACCAACTTACACCTAAATGCTGCCTCAGACCAACTTGCGCACTGCCAAACCAGGGGGCGCTATGAGGCCGGCACCATTGTAATTATACAGACATGTCATGTTACGCTCACGCTGCCACATATCTTCACACTGCCTCTTCTGATAAAAGAGAATTAATTTGGACACAGATTTTATCGGGAAATTATTGCAAATAAAAAAAATGCATTAAATATATTTGTGTGTGTGTTTTTTGAGGCAATAAGAGCTGATATTAGTACTAATCTCCATTTGTTTTGCCCTTCATCTGAATATTATATAGATGTATAATTTCCACAGCCCTGTTATCCTGTAAACAAAGTAGTCTCTCAACCGGGGCAGTGAATATGTATAGAGGGAACACAAGGCAGATAAAAAGAAACATTTTACTGTTACTGTTTACTATATAATTACAAAAAAGATCAAACTTCCTCATTAGACTAAATGAATCATTATATAACTTGTTGACTGACAGCAGTTAGACTAAGATTGCTATAAATACTCTACCGAAATAAATGTAAGATAAGAATAAAATCAAATCATATTGACGTAGGCTGTAGTCATTGTTCTGGTTTGGTTGCGTGAGACCTGTGCGTGAACACGCCTGGCTGCGTAAAAAAGCGAAAGTGAAACTCAAGCTTCTTGTGAATTGAAACTGTTTCTGAGTAAGAGCGAGTGAAGGAGCTTTAATGGAGCTATGAACGTGTTTATTTAATATGTTTTACGCTCACGTCACGTTTGATTAATTTGCCCTTTTCGTTATTCGTTATTGTTCGGCTACAGTGTATTTTCCTTACAGCATGGTGAGTCCACTTCACGGAACCACTTTGGACTAAAGACAGAGTCTTTGTGATGTGTACAGTCTTTGTATTTGTTGCTTACAGGAACGTGGAGAGGAGGTGGGCTCCTGGCACGAGACTCCAGGTCTGTTTGACATCTTATATTCCTGCTGTATTACTCCTTTGTACCTGAATGTGCGCGTCTCAGCCTTTTAGCTGACTCTTACTTACACTAAGTTCACAACAAGCTAATACAACAAAAATCTAAAATTGAAGACTTATATATTACTCTAAGAAGTATGAGAGCGTGACTTCAGAAAAGATTGATGACGTGGTTACTCTTTGGACAGATTGTACATGATGTCAGTCATTAACTTCCTTATTTTTCTTATCTCTACAAACATGGAAATACATTGCCCACAGGCCAGGAAGTGCACCTGGCCCAACCTTTTTTTTGTTTAGCTCCACACCTGTCGCACACAGAAGAGGAATAAAGAGTGAAACATTAAACTGGCTCATGGCTTCTATAGCAGGCCATTTGTCAAAGCTCTGGGTCATTAATGCCTCATAAGCTCCCATATTCTTTTGTTTTACAGTCAATGGGAAACGTTATGAGTGGCAGCTGTCAAATGGACATCAGTGGCTGCCAATTGACAACGACCATGTGATCGAGACCCACTACTGCCAACCTGGAGCGAAAGGAATCACAATCAACTTTATCGATCGGTCAGTGTTTTTGTTTTTCAGTCTTTATGGACAGAAAAGGGGCGTTCAACTTTTCTTGAACGTTTGTAAATTTGCTGACAATCCCATAAAATTTGTCTCGGGGTTCAGCTACTTTATTTAGGAAGCACTTGCATTTAACCTGGAGGTAAGGTTTGACCCATGAGCCTTACAGTGAAAGTGAGCCAAATTGTATTGAGCCATTGTAAGCTCGTTGCAGCTTTTGAAACAGTATTTAGTTAATTAAGGGAATAAAAGTGTCCATTGAAACTGAGGATGGTGACAATAAATAATATTAAGAAGATGGATAACACTGATGTAGTAGTCGGACGGCTGAGTTCTGGTTTGGTGCAATTAAAACAAAATGTCACATTCAACAAAGTACATCAAACTTAATAATCATATGTGTCTCCACAGGCAGGTGTTCATAGACTTTGATAAGTTACAGACTCTAACTCCAGGTCTGGGGGTCCAGAGACTGAGCTTCCTCCCTCAGCGCCAGACGGAGGACGTAGGCTGGTACTTCAGAGATGACCAGCTGTGGCGTGAATACGGATCCCAGGTGAGGAAGATCTCGCGCATTGACCCTTAATTTGATTCTCTTGGGTTTCCCCCACTCTGAGTGTCCTTTCTCCTCCTCCTCATCCTCAGAGCTCCAGCATGGTGTCCTCGTCAATCAGCAGTGCGCACGTCGAGCGTCAGTTCACCCTGAACCCTCGGGGAACCTTCAGCTTCACACTGGGCTCGACTGGCTACTCGCTCGACTTCTCCAGTGTGTGATGTTCCTTTAAATGTTGCCCTTGTGCGCTCGTTAATTTCAATAAGTGTGTCTTTATACACCTAAATTTAACTGATGGTGTTTTACTCGGCAGCCATGACGCAAACAAACTGCAGCACAGGCCTGCGCAGGAACGTACGAAGGCGTCCAAAATTCACTTCCAACACAGGGAGGTGAGGCTTTTCATCTGTAGGGGGCTTATTTAAGCAATCTAGGAGGACTAAATATGACTTGAGAGACTTTTTAGCACCAAACCCCTGTATAAAAGTTCTTATTTCTCTGCAGCTTTTACTCCACCTCGGTTTCCTCCTCCCAGCTCACTGACGGAGGCTACAAGTGGGAGTTCATGGGAGACGAGGGGAGATGGACAGAATACAAAGCACATGTAAGTGGGGCATCGAACTTCAGGTAGTTGTGTCAGAACCTTTTATGTTATGGTAGTATTAATATGATTTTTAAAGATATTTTTCATTATATATATATATCTTATTTACATGTATTTTGTCCTGATGAATAATGTCAGGGAGTCAGCAGTGGCATCTGGTGGTCAAATTGAAAGCACTTTGAGCGCGCCTTCCTCTGTAAAGTGGACTTATCTGTGCTGATTTGTATTTCTGTGTAGATCTGTTCATTTGACAGCGCTGCCATTGAGGGACAATACCAGCTGAATCCACAAGGCCAGCTGCACTACAAGACCAAGAGACACTCGTACACGCTGGATTTTTCAAGTAACGGACACACACACACACACAGCTAAGAAAGCCATTCCTCTGCTCAAACATAACAGCAGTATAAATCACTATTAAAACCTCTGTGTACACTGGTTTATCATAGGAATGTGTCAAGTCAATGACAGGATCGGGACTTCAAGAGCAGTGAGGAGGACTGCTGACTCTGGGAGTCAACAGAACAACAGGTCAGGAGAAACCTTTCACCGTGAGGCTGAAAGAATCCCTTAAAACACGGATTAATCCTTAATGTATCCCTGAAAACATCCCAAAGATCTTCATTGAATCGAATTGAAGCTAGACTAGTGTTACATCTATTCTTGTCTGTTCTTCAGTTCGGGCACGCTGCCACGATGGCAATTTCAAGATGTCGGTGGACTTTGGAAAGATTATTCCGAAGGAAGCAGAAATTCCAGTCAGGACATCGAGCTCCAGTACCAACAGAACCCGTCAGGCACCATGAAGTTCACCACCAAGCGCTTCAGCTATGAGCTGGACTTCTCAGGTGAGCTGGAAACATCTGCATCTACAAACAGCTGTATCCCAGACTGGTGGTGATGTTACAGTAATGGAGTTACTTCAAATCCGTCTTTTGCAGCCATGACTCAGATGAACCTGTCCACAACCACCACCAGAGCAGTGCGACGACTCAACCAGTGACTGTGGGACGACCGACGGGGGTTGAAGGTCAACTTCATGTTCATCCTCACAATTGCCTCAGTGCCTGCATCAGGTCGTCTCTCAAAGTGGAATGATTCACTCCTGTTTTACACAAGTTATTTAAACATATATATAAAAACAACATTTTAGCACTTGTAATGTTTTACCTTTTGATAAGATACCTCTCTTAACTTTGATGTATTTAATACTGCTTACTCATTAAATGTAAATCTTGAAATGTTGGCTCATGTAATCTGTTCTTTTCTAAATTAAAGTTAGACACTAAACTGTCTGATGTCGTGTTCTAAAGCCATCGCACAAATAACGACCACCCTCAGAGTATTAGATTGTGTACTTTCCTTTATATGTACAGGTTTTCATTGAACCACCTCAGAGACCAGCACCTCAACACAAGGGCCACACTACACATACAGCCACAGTGGTATACAAACAATCTTGTAGAAGAATAAGCTTTAGTTTTTCTGCTTTTTGGGGGGGGGGGTTCTGCCAGGATATGTGAAACACGCTTTTCAAAAAAGAAACTGCACTCTCCAGATGACAAAGCTCCAGTCGCAGAAACGTGTCGCCTTGTGAGTCAAAAACCCGGGGAATAGAACCCGTGGAGTCCAGTTCACCAGTAACGCTGCCATGCGGCTGGACAGAGCTCACCTTGTACAGGTGGCACTATTACACAACTACAGTCGATCCAATAACAGACGATACACTTCAACATGTTAACATTCAGTCAGCAGAAACACAGTGTGACCAACAACCCGACAATGGTGCGATCCTCGTTTTCGAATGAGTAAACGTTATTGTTCATTTTTAGACCATGTGACAGACCCGTGTGATTATTGTAGGTCGGTGGAGATGAAGCAAAAAGGGACACGTCGACGCCCTGAACAACCAGTAAGGATTATTGCACACGACTCATCTAAGGCCTCTTCGCCGTCATCACGAGGACATTAAAAAAAAGGCCCTCACAGAGCAATCCATCTTTAAATAACTATATATATTTACACTTCATAATCAGACGTCGCCAGCACGGGGTCCTCGGGACAGCTGAAAGGTGCTGAAATGAAAATATACTGTGAGAATCTTCATCATTGTACAAATTGGTCAACAGAAATGGTGCACAGGAGCAAATCCAGCTGGATGTGTGAAATAAAAAACGTCACGGAATCATTGTTGGAAAAAAAAAAGACGCTGAAAATTCAAACTTTAGATTTTTTTTTTTCGTGGTCAAGTTCATTAACATGCAACATAAATCTGAGAAGCTAATGCCGGACGGCTGATTAAAAGTATTAATACTTGAGTAACAGATGAGATGCCCGTCTAGTCCTACACATGTACCCGCGTAAGGCACCGTAGCCTAAGCGGCGCGCGTGCTCCTTCGTTCATCGCCTTGTTAGGACACTGATGTAAAAGCTACTTCACGCATCTTCTCCCACTATAAGACACTTATAAATCATTCATACTGCATTCACAGAAATTGATTTTTTGTTGCCAAAAAAGATGAAATGGTCGTCAACACACTGAGACCGGACTAAGCTAACCCTTCCCTTTTCAACATTTGATGTCAAATTAAAGAACAAAAAAAAAAAAAAGAGCAAGCTCTGCAGCCTTGGAACCTGATGATGAAAGAATAAAATTTAAAAAAAGATGCCCAGACTGCATCGTCAGACCAATTTGTGTTCACAAAGATGGAGGTGTTGTGGTGCTGCAGTGGAAGCATGGAGACTCTCGACACCCCCTTTCAGATCCACGGAGGAGCCTCCTGGATGCAGATCAGTGACTGCAGGCTCGTCAGCGCTACACTTCAAGCTACCTCCCACTGGGCTCAGACTTTTGTTTTTTTACGCCAACTCTCTGATCCCTTTAGACATGCAGCAAATCCTAAAAATAGTCTGGAGAGGCAATGCAGACACAGAAGCCTGAAGCTGAGCAGATGTGAAGCCATTTTGTTCCTTCTTCTTCTGCCCACCTTGAGGAGTGATTCTGATGGTTCAGGAAGTGGAATCCACTCGATCGTTCAGGATATGAACACAAAACCTTCCTGAATAATGGGATTAATCTCAACCCACGACATGTGGACATTCCCAAGAACGTCAAGTACAAAATAGTAGGAAACCTTCAGCATTTAAAGAGCACAGCACAGAGGAAGAAGTTCCCGCCTCAACCTTTTTGTCTGGTCAAGTAGAAATGGAATTCAGGTGCAGGTTAATACGCCAGCTGAAAGTGAGTGAGAGTCAGAATTTATACCAGGTCATATTAAAAATACAGACAGCAAGACCCTCGGAAGGATCGGGAATCTTCACATTCAACCAGTGTCCTGGTCTGAGGATTCAAGGCTCTTCTGTCCAAAGTTATTAAAAGAATATACTGAACCTGGCATCTTTTCTTTTTTAAATTTAGCCGAACAAGTCTTTGAGATCATTGTTGACGGATGCACTATGTTTAACTCCACTTTGGTTCAGGCTAGCGGCAGCAGCCGGTTGAGAAAAGTTCTGCGGGCTGAAAAAAGGGTTTGCTTGCATCCCGAACCCGCTGGGCGCTCCTCCCATTCCCACCGGCGCGCCCTGCATCTGAGTCTGAGCGTTCTGGGCTGAACCGAACTGATTGAGCCAAGGGGCGCCCGGTGCCGCCTTTGGACCCATTTGGTTGAGGGTGACTTTGGTCTGGCTGGGAGAGAAAAGACTGTCCAAGGCGGACAAGTCGGGGGCTTTATTTGTCTGCCCGGTGGGTCCTTGACTCTGCGTGAGGGCTCCAAAGTTTGGGGTGCTGGTGGTGGTGGCCATCCCGCCGTAGAGGCCGGGGCCCGTGGGCCGCATGCCCATCCCCATGCCTCCTGTCTGAAAGCCCATGGGTGGGTTGAAGCCGTTGGACACCGGGGCGCCCATTGAGCCCATCATGGGGCTGGAGGAGGGGAAGGTGGAGATGGTGGTGCCCTGCACCGGGGCTGGTCGTGCCGCGTTGGCTAAGGACATGCTGTTTAGAGATGTCATGCTGTTGAGCAGGCTGCTCGTCAGATCCTTAGTCTGCAACAGAAACACGGGATGAGATTCATCAAACAAGCCCGTGAGCGCGTGTTTGTGTACACAGCGGCTTACAGGCGTTACCTTTGTGTTGGTGGTGTTGGCTGGTTTGATACTCTGTGGTGCTAATGGCTGCTGGTTCCTCAGTTTGGCTGCCTGCTCCTGCTCCTTAGCCAATCGCTGCTTCTCCTCTAGAGTCAGGGACATCTAGGGAGGAGCAAAAAGAGAGAGAGAGAGAGAGAGAGAGACCATGAACAGATTGTCCATAAAGCATGTAGTCCAAAGGTGAAGGTTTGAGTAACTGAGGTGTGACATTGTTTCCATACTCTATTAGGCTGTGGGGCTGCTGCTGCTGCAGATCCATTCTCCTTCCCATTAACCCTTGTGCTGCCAAAGATATCATCAATCTGAAAGAAAGAAACTTCCAAATAGAATCACTGCAGCACAGAGAGATAAAACATAACATTCCAATTTCTACGGTAAAATATGTTTTTTTTTTTATTGTTTTTTTTTTTTAATCACAGCACTGTAAATATACCCATGCTGTCATACAATCGACCTCTCACCTGGTTGCCACTGCTGGGTGGGTTTGTGGTGTTCTCTGATTGGCTCCCTGGGTTTGAGATGTTTATACTCCTGTTAGAAGACACACAACGAACAAAAATCAGAAAGTGAAAAGGAATTTGAATAGAGACATTTATACAAGCCTGGTTAGTCCCATTATCATATTCATGTGGCCAGTATCAAATGCTATTGGATGTTATAGCTAATTTGTATAAAATTCACATTAACATGTATAACCATTTCATATTTAGTCACTGAGAGAAGTGATTTAAAATTGTGACGGACACCTCTGCTGCTCCTGCATGGCGTGCAGCTGCTCCAACTTGGTCTTGTGTTCAGCCTCCATGCGACTCAGCATGTCCCGAATCACCACCATGAAGGAGTTAAACTGAAACATGGAATATATCAAACAATACCACATAAGAGGGAACTAAAACAAGAGGAATTACATGAGATAGAATGATGCAGATGATGAGCAAAACGTAAAAAGTATGCACGTGTGCTTGGCTGTGTAGTACCTGGTTAAGGTTGAGGTTGTTGTCTATACTAAGAGAGACAAGGTGGGGCAGGCTCTTGGAGGCCAGGTGCTCTTTGGGGATGCCCAACTTCTTGTGGCTGAAGGTGCACTTATAGATTCCTAAAGTGGGGAGTGGGAAAGTCAAATAACCAATCCTCAAGTGTTTAAAAACACGCCAGTAGGAAGCCGAGCGCGTCCACTTTCTTTACCTAGAATGCCCATGAGTACCGCTGGTTCTCTGGAGGGGATCTGCTGGAGGAAGGGCAGGATCTCGTCAATGACGTACCACTTGTCGAGGTATTCCAAAATCTTCCCCAGACACACCAGAGAGTTCACTCGTACCTACACAGGAGCAAAGGAAGATGCAAGAGACAATTTAAAGGCATAACTACACAAAATAAATATATATATATATATATATGCATAGGCAGGGGTACAAGCTGACGATGATGGAGACTCACAGCAAGGGAAGAGGTCTGTAGGCAGGCGGATTTGACTCGCGGGATGAGGGAGTTCTTGATGGACGGGTAGTCAATCAGGTTGGCAAACGTCGGGATGATGTTCAGGCACAGCTCCTGCTCGGACAGATAAGATGTTATGGAATCTGACATCTCTATGATGCCGAGAGCGTTCATTTACCTTTGACAACAGAGGAGTTCAAGGTTTGTGGAACGCTACAAATATACACCAATAAATATGATTTCATATTCCGCCTCCTGTACCTGGATCTGTACAGAAGGAGCTTCCAGCGCTCTGTAGACCATAGGAAGCACGCTGTTCTTGATGTCCTCCGAGGGCGTCTTGGTCAACAGAAGGTCCATCTTCTGCAGGAATATCAGCAGGATCTGCACAGCACAGGGGCCCAGTTAGGAACACACGAGTCGAAAGCGCGATGCTATTTTCTACATGTGGTTAAAGTAAGTTCAGTGGAAGTTAACGGAGACGGTGCTTTTCAGCGGCTGCTTTAGTGTAGCTCTTAGCACGACAGACAACACAACGCACAGGCTAGCTGATGTGACAGCAGAGACCACTCACCATGTTACTAGCCTGAAGAAGCATGGGAAGAAAAAATACAGAGAAAGACAAGTCTTGATGAGGAGGCAGACCAAACCCAAACAGAGCATGCATCATATTCAACTTTCAAATGTCAAAAGGGGGAAAATATCATGCAAAGATTTAAAGAGGGCAATCACACTTTACTGAGAGCACATTACCTGAGTGCACGTCATTACTTAAGTGCATTGCTAGCCTACCAGCACATGCTTAGACTACAATAGTAATGTTGAGCAGTTGTGTTGCAGTCACGTGCATGAGAACACTGTATGCGCGTCTACCTGAACGGGCTCCTGCTGCTTGAAAACGGGCGTGAGGTCGGGCATGATGAGACGAACGTACTCCTCCTTGGTGCACTCCTCGGCGATCAGCAGCACGTTGGGCAGCACGAAGGGCACCATGTCCGGGTTGACAAACTCGGAGGTCAGTGCCGGCAGGATACGATACACCACCACTCTCTGAGAGAAGGAAAAAAAACAGAATGTCAGGAGCCACGAAAGAGCGCTCACGCGGTACTAACCGTAGGTTCATAGTGAGTTAATTCGGGAGCACGTTTAACAAACGAGTAGCGTTGTGTAAAAGAAGTACAGAGAAAAGGGAACAAAAGTAACAGGAACCAGTTGAAGAAAATATATTTCTAAGAAACAGACCCAGACCTAAACAGAGAGCATGTGAGAGCTTGTGTTCTGATAGATATGAGAGTTTCCTATACAAGATGAACGAGCAGTTACCTTTGGTAGTTTGGGCAGGACTTTGGGGAGGCTTTTGTAGAACTGGGACTTCTGTAGGTTGTCCCTCTGGAAGAGGGAGTCAAAGTACTGCAGGGTCACAGCACCCACGTCGTCAAAGAATGGAATCTGATTTTTACACAAAAGAAAGAAATGTTGTCCTTTAAAGACTATGAAAATGAGCCATTGCTTGTGTCTTCATGCGCGTCGTGACCATGCAAACCTTCGTTATCTGGTCTGCATCCGGTCGGACGTTGGGTGTGATGCTGAGCAGCATTTTGACGTGCTCCCGAACCTCCTCTGGGATCTTGTTCAACACTGCTGGGCTTATGCTGCTCAGCTACAATGGAAAGACACAGGAAGCACGGCGCAGGACAGAGAAGAGGAGAATAAAACCAGTGTTTGATAAAGCACGCGTGGAAAGAAAATAATTGCAGGGCCCTGTATTGTCGTACAATTGCTAGAATTCTCTGAGAGCTTTATGATCCTTTGTCTCTCCATTCATTCACGCTCTCTAAAGTGCGGCACACCTCCACCCACCTGGTCCAGCTGCCTGCTGAAGCTCTTAAATATGTCATGCTTGTTGACTTGGAAAACAGGCTTGCCCTCATTGAAGACGGCATGCATGACCACACCCAGCGAGTACATGTCGGAGGCGGAGTCACAGCTGACGGACAGGATGTACTCGGGGGCCAGGTACTCGGGGTTGGGGAGGCAGAGTGGAGGGAGGTTGGGCTCCCACTCTTTACACGTGTACTTGGGCTGAAGAGGATGAGACAGCGGGAGAATATAAAGATGTGGCAATACTGCAAGGCTTTATTTTTGGTAGAGCATACATTGAGTAAGACGGACTGTACTAAAGTCGCAAAAAGGTCTGCCAACACACCTCAACATCTGAGGGGTCGGTGGTGGAGATGCTGAAGTCAAAGCCCATGATCTTCCAGGCACCGCTCTTGTTGAGGATGATGTTTTCTGGAGACAAGTTGCCGTGGACCATTTTCACCCCACTGTGGAGAAAGGACAAACCCTCCGAGATCTGAAGGGATAGAAGAAGAAAAAAGAAGAAAATGTCGGTTTTGGTATGAAAGGGTGAAAATGCTTCTGTAATAACAATAGAATTAAGACTCTTGTGGTGGCTGAGTAGGATTGTTTGTAACTTGTGTGATTGACATTTTGACTCTGGAGTTATTGGAAATGTTTCAAAGTAAAAGTAAATTGAAAAAAGACCCCATTTCCAAAATTCATGACATGATTTTATCTGATGAAATATTCAGCTTCGATCCATATTTGTTGGCATTGAGGCTTTCAAAAACAACATTTACACTTCAGTCCAAAGGTTATTTAATATGAAAAAGAACAAACTGAATCAGCAGACAGCATTCTGGGTGATGACATTTGCATTTACGGTGGCTCTGAGTGGTCAGACAACTGATGGATGCAAAAAAAAATCGACCCTGTTCTGAAAACTTCTGATGAGAGATGTAAGTTTCGGAGCCGGTGTGTAAACATGATTTACATAACAAAAGATTGTATGTAATTTTAAACATTTATGTCTGAAAATAAATCGATAAAGAATAACCCTTAGCTGCAGCCCTACATCGAGCGAGCTGCACTCTTACCTGTAGCAAGCCATACTTGGTCTCCACATCATAGAGTTTGTACTCCTTGATGTCGTTGGGCATGGGGCTGGGCAGGTTGTCCCACTGGCCCAGAACATTGGCCAGACTGGCAAAGACCGGCTCTGTGCAGAACGCCAAGCAGTCTCTGAGGGCCAAACACAGAGACAGCATCAGTGTCATTTCAAACAACTGCTTTTTAAATGTGGAATTATTCTTGGACAGACAAGAGAGAAATAGCAACATGAGCAAAGACAAAAAAAACAGAGCCAGAGAAGTATTTTGAATTTAATTTATTTTAATCACCGCGACTCTTCAAGAGGGTGCTGCACCGTCAGGAGACGGGGGTGACGCAGTCTGGTCAGCTGTTGCACCCCTTTTTTCAGCGAATCAACGATTTGGTCCTTCTCAAATTTCTGATACTTGTCAATTGTCTTCTTATCGAACACAAACACTGCTACTTCCTGGAGGGTCACAGACAAAACAACAAGGCACAAGACATTAGCTTCATCGAGTACCAATGCTCCTCCTGGTGCGGAAAGGTCTGGTCAGTGGGAGGATATTAACACAACAAACCTGTTTAGTTGACTTCTTGGTGCCATTGTAGATCCTCCAGCACAAGCCGGGACCCCCGCTGGCGATATGTCGTCCAACCTCAAACTCCCGCGTCACCGGGTTGCCCATGACGGCGCTGGTGACATCCGCCGTCACTTTGGTGACGGTGCTTTTTAGCTTGTTCAGCATAGACTCCATGTTCGCGCCTGACCTGGCAGCTGAAGTGAGAGAGAGGTGGATCACAGACCACCCAGGACAGGTGAGCGGCTCACGAAGAAAATAACCAGACAGTCAAAATGTCAAAAACAATGGTAGTTTACAATCACTGAAAGAGGCAGCTGTAGCAAAAAGCCTTTCAATAATCCTTTTTGACGCGCACTCTAATGCACCTGCTTGACAATGTGCACATGGATGTGCACACCGGTGTCCTGCCTGTGCTGGCTGAGTAGAATAAGCACCAGAACAGCCCGAGCTGTCCTCCAAAATAAAACATGACTCACAGCAAACTCAGACACACCACATTAAGGCTCTCTTTCAAAATACTTCACCGTGACTTGAAAGCAACAGGAAGTCAGAGAGAAAAAACATGGCTGCCAAGTTCTGTTTATGTGAACAGCTTCTTCAGGGTTTTATCAGTCTTAAGTGGGCTTCGAGCACTTTGATGTGAATTGAGATGTTACAGCGTGCAAAGTTAAATCCTTACAGATTCCAGTATAAAAAACATATTAAGCACGAGTATTAAATGGATCAAAGCACACTCAATTTTAATCAGAATTTGAAAGCCCTTGCCAATTCTGTTACTCAACTGCAAGATAATCACACTATTGCGGTATTATAACTGTGTCATTGCTCATTCATTAATTTGTGATGGATAGACATCGTAGAGTCAAAAATGCATACCAAAGGAATCAATACCAAACGCAAATCTAAGGCTAGAACAAGGCCTACTAATTAAGATATATTTCATTAAATATGACCCCTAGCACGAGGCTGTTTAAAGCGTTTACCTGCAACAGGTAGGACGGTGCATTTGCCAAAGATTAGCCCAGTCGTTAGCTAGCTAACGTTAGATAGCCGTCGACAGTTTATACCATGACTAACATTGTTGTGGTTTTTGACAGGCTAGTAGCGAGGAGCTAAAACAATCTTTTCAACGCTGGGTTGAAGCATTCAAATGTTGTATTCGTTGCTTGGCGTGACTGTCACGTTTGATCGAGAAATAGCTTGATGTTAGCTAAGTTCATCGCGTTGTTTAGCCTGTGCGCACAAAGCAACAATGCGCAAGTAGACAGTGACGTTAGTCATTACCGCTACAGACAACGTGTCATTCCGACATCCTCCAGATACATACCTTGATATAAAGACGGCTCTCCCTTTTATTTTCTTGTTATCCACTGACTCTCAGCTGTCAGTAATGGGTGAGAGACACAGCCCCCATGTCTTCCAGTGGCATACGATATGTGGTAACGTTAGCTTTAGTGCGCTAGTGGAGGCAGCAACCCTACTTCCGGGTTGTCAGGTGGGTGCGACGTCATCTGAGGATGCACTGCTTTGCAGCCGCTCCAAATAAACTGTACATAAAGTCTCTAAAAAATAGAGTATGTGATCAAGAATTATATTTTAAAAATGCAGTTGCAATATGGCTGACATTTCTAATCAGGTAATCTATGTGGCGGTCACATAATTTGGTGTAGTATGGGGGGGGGTGGAAAATAAATCACTGTAATTCATTAAGGTAACCTCTGTAGAAATATCTAATTTGAACTGTCTCTTGTTAGCAAACCCAGAAGATCATCCATGAACTCTACTAGTACACACACACACTAAAAAAACGACAGCAAAATCTTGTTTGAGTGAACATCAGTTCAAACTTTTATTAGACATGTTGTCACAAAAGACAATAAAGCATCATAAAGTGCAATCGAACATGATTTCAGTGTATGTAGAGAACAAAACAGGCAGACTGAAATGAAATTTGCCTCCAAATTACTTCTGCATGACCATGGCAAATAATTAAAATACAATCTGAGGCATCACACCACAGATTAAATTAGTCCAACATAACATTAAGTCATTATTTAGCACACATCTTTTGTAAAAACACATGTCTGAAGTAAAATCCTCACGATCAAAAGACATTCGATTAATGCTTAAAACCCCTGTAAATTCAAACATATTATATTAAACTGAGCTATGGTTAGCCGATCTGCTTCCATTTCATATTAGTTTTAATTTGTAAAATCTTCACCAGACGATCTGTCTCCATATCTAACAAAAACAAGTCAGTGTTAAACCTTATTCAGCTACATTAGTGTTGTGTTTATTTTTTCCCTTAACCACACTACAGGAAGCTACAGCAAGCCTGGAAAACAACAAAATAATAGTCACAATAGTGTTATTCTTCATTAGACATGTAGAAATATTAATGCCTGATCAAAGTGCACAGCATTACTTCTACACACCACATGTCCAAAAGCATTTCCAATAGTTTATCCAAATACAGCATCCATACCTGGACCAGGAAGTAACACCGATGAGTACACAAGCTTTACACCGATTGCAGCCTCAAAACAGCTTCAAGAAAGAATTCAAGAGTATTAGATCTCAAAATGCTTCAAATTGCAATGTTCCTTAAATAGAAAATGCATCCAGTGCTACAGGACTATAAGAACTATAATAACACTTAATATCTACAAGCTCAACTATTGTAGGCCTCTTGTGACTTAGTCTACAGCCATGCTGCAGCAGCACCATTTGTATTAATTTCAGTAATATCTACACAGATCAATCGCTAAAGACAGCTCGTTTGATTAGACCCATGATGTGCATTAACTTATCATTCTTCAGTGTAAGAGCTGTACCGCTGCAAACTGGCTTTGTGAAGTGCGCACAGGAAGCCAAACCCAACGGCCCCGTCGGTTCCTTCAGAAAGTGCTGGAGAGATGATGGAGGAAGACCACAGGGTGGTGTTTCTCAAACTCTTTGAGCAGCCTCCTCCTCTTCTTGGCAGGTATGGTTTCGCTGGAGGAAATATGGCGAAGGAGCTGTTTGAGGCTCTCCAGCGTGGTTGCCTCTCGCTGGTCCTCGTACTCCTGTGGCGTCACCTGCTGGCAGAAGGTGAACGCTGCAACACAGAGAGGGGAAGAGGACATTGGCGTTTTGACAATATGAAGTTTTCTGTACATGTATAAGGTGTATATGTATTTGACTTACTGGCAATTGAGTCGGGGTCTATTCCCTGCTGCATAGTCCTTAGTGTTCTCCTCACAGCTTCAATAAGGGATGTGGGAGTCTGTATTTATCACAGGAAGAAAGAGTAAACATCATTTTAAAAATGTTAAGTGATGTGAACGCTGTCTTTAAAATAGCATGTTATTAAAACCTGAATTAAAACGTAAGTGTACCTTGAAGAGCTCCGTGCAGTTGTCCATGAGAAACAGCACCAGGGTTTCGCTCTGGGGTCGAGTCAATTCATGATTCTGGACGATGGCTCTCTGAAAAGCGCGGCAGACTGAGGCCCTGTTATCAATCTGAGAGGAAACCCACCAGAAGGTCAACGATAGATACCAACACATTGCACAATGTACAGCATGGGCAGTGAACACTATAACTGGTTTGGCCAAAAAATACCTGTTTCTGAAGACGGCAAGCATCTGGGTGAGCCGCTGTAGCCATGAAGGCCAGTAGTCTCCGGAGTTCATCTCTCACGCTGGTCTCCAGCAGTCGGAAACACAGCTGAGATGCTTTGATGGCTTCCTGCACCTTCCCTTCCCCTGGAAAGAAACAAGATGTGGTCAAGAAAGGAGAAGGAAAAGGATTTAACCTTCATGGATGTGAACAGTCTCAGAGGCACGGACACTTGTTGCATCATTGTTTACACACTTTTCATCTGATGTCAACACAAACCGTATCAAGTCTCACCCAGCGAGTTCAGAATTGCAGCATGTATGTCCAGGTGGCGTCCTGAGAGAAGCGGAGCTTTTTCCTGTCCACCGTAGTACTTGGCAATGGTGTCAAAGAGCAGTCTCTTTTGGCTCGCCGTCTGCTCCGCCCGGTCCTCTTCTGCAAAGGCGTCGACGACTTCGTGGCTGAGCTGTTCCCCTGCGACCACAATCAGCTGGTCGGGAAAGAGCTCCAAGCAGTCTGCCGCCGCCGACAGCCAGCCATCCAACCTGAAGACAGTGACGGTGACTGTTGGAATACATGGACAAATATTTGTTGCTTCCACAACTGCAAAAGCTTTTAATCAGAGCACTGACTTGGGCAGATTAAGGGTGTCGGACAGCTCTCTCTCCAGGCATGTGTTGGAGATAACCAGGTCCTGGGAGGCCAGAGGAGCTCTGCAGGTCTGGAGCTGAACCCTGGCAGGAGAGGTCAGGATGGAGTCCAGCATGGGCAACTCCACTACATGCAGCAGCTGCAGCAGCGTCTGCTGCTTCCAAACCTCATCCACCACTAGGGAAGGAGGAGGAAAGAGCAGGAAGAGGAAAACATATTGGGAGGGGGAAAATATCTGTCTACCATAAATTGTCATTTCCCCACCATACTGGCAAATACTGACAGACTTGCTCCGTCTTACCAGCTTTGGACAGAAAGGCAGAAGTAGCGGGGGTTGTGTTTAGAGCTGGAGACACGGTCGGTCGCAGGTCGATGGTCCTCAGCAGCCTCTCAACCCTCCTGTCTGACGACCCGACAGCCAGGGGATTAGAGATCGTCCCCAGTTCATTCAGCCTCCTGAAAACAAAAAGAAGCATTATGGGGATTAATAAGCGCTGTGGAAATAATTCAGGTGTGAACATTACAAACAATATTCAATCTAATGCTGAATTAGGGGTTGGTTTAACTTCTGAATTTATGATTACTCAACTGCAACTCTGCCTTTTAAGACCTAGCAAAGACATCATGAAAGATAAAATCAATCGCAAAAACCAACCTGGAGCTCTTCTTCCTCTTAAGCCCCTGTTCCTCCTGGGGCATGTTTTCTGTGTCACTATCGCCCTCCTTCATGGCAGAGTTGGGGAACGCTTTATATTCCAGAAAACGGTAAAGGCTGCAGCCGCCATCCTCAAAGGTCACTTCCTTGTCCCTGCGAAACAGCTTCGTACCCACCGGTTCGAACACCTTGGCCTCCATCAGAGCCTGGCAGAGCCGAGCAGCTTTGAGGCGCGACACTTCACTCGTGCAAAACACCACATTCTGCATCAAGTAACTGAGGACCGCATCCACGGCGTCCGAGCCCGTGAAACACTCGGCGTGGACGCGTAGATGCCTTCTACGGCGGCGCACCTCCACCTGGAGCTGCAGGGCCTGGATGATGTTGTGCCACAGCTGGGTGGCACCGAAGGGCCCCGAGAAGCCTGGGGGTCAGAGGAAAAGGGGTCGAGGCCAGAGCTAAAAATGTTATGATGAACTTCATGCAGGATAAGCCCATTGATTTACATGCCGTTACTGTACCAGATTTGAGGTTAGCTTATGTTCTACTGTATATCAAAAATGATGGAGCAGTAAACGTTGCAGCCTTAACAGTATAGTTGTCCCTGACATATTCATCATTTCACTGGAAACCAGTAGAGTAAGTGGAATATATTTATAGTACAGTAACGTTAGATATACTCAGGTGCTTACTTGAGTATTTCCATTATGCTTCGTTAGATTCAAAACATACGAGTTTATAAATGCTGATGATACATTGTTATAGACTAAACTATCCGCTGGTGCAGCTCCACGTCGCCCAACTGCAACAGTAAAAGTCAGCTTACGCATCAATCATCAGTAATAACAATCCCATAATATGCTTTTGAAGTATTTTAACACTAGACGCCAACGCCTTAACATGTATTTACACGGCTATGCTTTGTTTGTGTGGCTGCATTCATACAAAGGGTAGATTAGAGAACGATAATTTGTTCAGCGTTAATACTCAGATCTTACCATTCTGTATATTTTCACGAAAACTTCTCGTTTGGCTGTTCAACCTTCTGAAACGAGGAGTTAAATCAACCGCCATTACGAGCTGTCCGTATGACGTAGGCATCCTCTTCTTCTTCTTCTTCCTAACATAACAAAGTAGCGCGCGCTGCTGCTCTCTACAGGCGATAACTGGTACTGCGAGCCCTTTCTAATTTATGCCTCACAAAAATGACGCTTAAAATATTTAAATACATTTTTTTAAAGAAAACACACTAAAAAACGATAATGCAGTTGTTGTTTTGCTTTATTTTCCATCTTTCCTACATACTATATTGCACCGACTCCACCTGCTTTTTTTTTATACTTTTACTGGAGTAATTGTCCAGTAAGGTATCTTTACTTTTACTCAAGTATGGCTTTTGGGTACTTTATACACCACTGGATAGAACGCAGGATCACTTCCTCTTCCTTACATTGATCCACTGAAGCGCTGCAGAGACGACAAACACAGTAAGAGGCACTTTAATCACTATTTGAAGATGAAACTGTTCTGTTAAAAAAAAAGTGTTTTTGTGCTTAATTTTGATGCAGGTGGACATTTTTACAGACTGATCAGTTTAGTTTGTGAACGTTCCAAGAGACATTTTATTAAGCGTTAAAAAGTTTTTACGCATTAAAAATATCCATAAACTGTGCAGATGATCCAATAACATTAATTCATATATATATATATATATATATATATATATAAACACAAAAACACAGACGAACCAGTCTGAGGGCGACGGTGGACTCTGACGTGCAACAAATACATATTTTTCGAGCAGAGCAAATAAGGGTATGACCCAAACACATGTTTTTGTTTTTAGAGTTATATAACATATGCGTTATATTGATTACAACATTTTACTTTTCAAAGGACTTCATACCTTTTAGAGCATGTTTGGCCCCAGTATATATTTTTACTCTTTTATGACCGTACAGCACATATACAATATTAGAACCTGCTAAAAGAGTTCTATACCTTTTGTCTGATTCATACACGATATGGTCCTTCTTTGTGGCTCTAAATGTTTATTTTTTTGTAGGATTTAAATCATTACGTCGCTGTTTTTCTGTTGTATGGGGAGCGACGGCTTGTCGGAGACAGTAATAAGATATAATCAAAAAGTAAAAGAAATGTCCAATAAGATCGCCGGGGCGGCTCTTTCTGTATTTAGGTACAATAATACATAGCAAATGATCAAATGAAATTCGGTCATATAAAACATATTTCCCCAAATGAAGAAGTGCGTTCTGTTGCAACATATCCTCATACAACACGCACCTCCATAAATATACTCCTCGTGCGTCTTCGAACGTCAGCAGCACCCGTCAATTTCCGCTCGTTACATGCGTCTTTTTTATCTTTAGTGGAAGAAAAATGGAATTTAGGCAAAGATATACACGATTGTAATGGAGATTGATGGAGCAAAAAAAAAATGCGAAAATGCAAAGCTGAGGTCAATGATGTGCCTCAATGGCCTCATATGATGGAATCATTTTGTTGTTTAATCAACCTCTGATAGTTCATCAGGCAAAAGTACTGAACAGTCTGTATCATACCTGTGAGAAATTTAAAAAAAAAAAAAAAAATTATATATATATTGTCCACTGTGCTAAACAAAGACAGACATCAGTGTAACATTTGTAATAAGCACTTACATCAATAAAATAAGGTCCATGTCACAGCTCCGCCCCTTATCTCCTGTCTCTTTATTTCTCACTCACCTCACTCACCTATCAGCTCATTCAGTGCACCTGTCAGCCTCCCTCATCATCAGCCTAACTCCCTTCACCTGCCTCTGTTCACTAATCAAGCACTCCCTCCTCATCAGCACAACTCCCCTCACCTGCCTCTATCCAGCCACTATTTAAACCCCTGCCTCTCAGGCACTCCTTGCCAGATCATTGCTATGTCTACCTGTCCATTTGGCTCGTCCTTTTCCCGGTTTCCCCGTCTTCCTTCCCTGCCTCGTCCTGCTGGATTTCCCCCCCGCCTCTCTTGTCACATCCATGTATTCCCTGTTCTCCAAGGAGATATCGACTTTTCAACGTGTCACTGGCACCAAATACCAATAAAGCACTGGAATATTTGAATAAAGGCAATGTTTGTATATCAAAGTTTATATTTAACCAGGGATTTGAGCTGTGTCACTTCATATTTGACCACACCCAATTCTGAAAACAGGGACGTGTCACTTTCAGTTATAGTCTGCTAGATTTAAAGTATGTAACAGATGAACAATAATCTTTCGCATGTGTTGTGAGATAGATTTTGCGTATTTAGGTAGAACAAGCTTTACAATGGAGAAATACAATACATCAAACTTGTACTTCCCTCCGTAAATGTACTGATAATTTAACGTTTCGTTCGATGCCAGAAAATTAAATAGAATTTCAGTGACTTTGTGATTTTACATGTTTTGAGTTTTGGAAATTCTAGCGGTAATGACAACTTGTGTTTACATAAATTATTGTATCGCAAATCACTGGCTTACAGTCAGACAACTCAATGCATTGTCCATTCAAATGTCCTGTCTCCAATCAATGGATCCATTCTCTCTCCAAAGGTGAACCATGTCCTGCTCGGCCTGCCAGTGGACTTCTCTGCGTCCGTTTCTCTCCGGCAGTCTGGTGATGTTGTGCTTTATCAGCCTTTTTATCATGTACAGGTCTGACATCAAGTACCTAGATTTTGGAAAAGACAGTCAGTTTTGTCCTGCGTTTCTGTGTGGAGATAAAGCACAGATCCATCACCCAAACCCCAAAAGCGTTACAAAGCTGGACGCTGAGAATGACACTATTGTGCTGATCTGGATGTGGCCATTTGGCTACAGATTTGAGCTCGACTGCAACACTTTTGATATCAAAAGATGCCACTTAACAGGTGACAAGACGCTTTACCAAAAAGCCCACGGGATTATCTTCAATCACGGGGACATGAATGGAAATTTAGAAAACTTGCCCAAAATGCCACGTCCCAGTTTTCAGAAATGGGTGTGGTCAAATATGGAGTCACCCGCAAACTCACCTCGAATCCTTGGTCTTAATCGAGTATTCAACTTGACATGCAACTATCGCCATGATTCAAATATTCAAGTGCCTTATGGGTATCTGCTGCCAGTGACATCTGAAGATAAGAGTTTCAAACTGCCGGCAAAGGACAAGTTGGTGTGTTGGATTGTGAGCAACTGGGCCAGGCAGCAAAAGAGGGTGCAGTACTACAATGAACTGAAGAAATACGTCAAGATTCATACTTATGGACAAGCCTTTGGTCATCATATAAGCAACGAAGACTATCCAAAAATACTTTCTAGTTGTAAATTCTACCTCTCCTTTGAAAACTCCATCTACGAAGACTACATCACAGAGAAGTTCTACAATCCTTTAATTTGGGGAAGTGTACCCGTAGTTCTGGGCCCTCCAAAACAAAATTATGAGGACCATGCCCCACCTGATTCTTTCATTCATGTCAATGACTTTTCTTCTCCACAGAAGTTGGCAGAGCGGCTACTTTACCTTGACCAAAATAACGCTGAGTACATGCGATTCTTTAACTGGAGAAGCATCTTTAAAGTTAAAAGGTCTGAGTTCGGAAGAGAACATGCCTGCAAAACGTGTAGATACTTACAAAATCACAAGGAGTACCAAGCTTTTGATGATCTGATCAGCTGGTACTGGGGTTGAGAGGAAGTGATTGCTCACATCGAAACTCTACACTCTGTGTCTTTCACACTTCGTTGCTTAGAAGGTGTCGAAATGCAGTCGGCTGATATATTTGTGAAGAAATGACAGATGGTCTGCAGTGATAGGAAGCTTGGATTGTGTGGTTGTGCATGTAGTTTCATGTATAGTCTTAGAAAAGTTAGACATTACATTTTACATTAAGGGGCCAAGGAGAAGATTTTTGAGCATTGTGACCTATCACAAGTTTACCTGGAGATCATTCTCACAAACGTTTGTTCTTTTATTATTTTAATTGCTTTTTGCATTGGCTGCTGCCATCCCAATACAATGAGGTGGATAGAATTGAGTTACTGGAGTTCATGGCATTGAAACATTACCTACTCGACAGCATCTCAGAGATGCATATCTGAAAAGCTGCCTCCATGGCTAGACATAACTAGAGGTAAGCGCTAATATACAGTATGTATATATTTTGGTCATTAGGTCTTTTTTTTTTTATGTGTTTATCTCGTTTTGGTCCCAGACCAAAGAAAAGCGCTGAACCAACCCCAATTGTCTTCTTCTTTTTTTGTAATATCCTTCTGTATGCGCTTTTATTATGTGGTAATAACATTTAACTGTACATTATGCAAATGTTTTTAAGCATTTTGTTTTTCATCAAGAAGTGTTCATATTAAGAATGAGCAACGCAACAACATTTTATTTCTTAAATCGAGACTCAATTTCTCATAAATAATTGTTACACTTTTTAATTAATATCAGCGATTCTAACTCAAGTGTCAATTTTTGAATGGAAATTCTACTTTAGTGCCAGTTGTTTATGTGATGTTATACGAAAGGCCCAACAAAGCACGACAACTAAGGTAAGACTTAAACCCAGATAAAACAGTACAATAGATGAAAGGAAGAAAAAACAGTTGATACAATAAATAAAATAATTTAGTAAAATCAACAAATAAAACAGTAAAGCGACGACATCACATAAAAGCGAGTCTGTAAAAATGTGTTTTAAGAAGTGATTTAAAAGAGATTACAGATTCTGCGAGCCTCATCTCCTCAGGCAGGTTGCTCCAAAGCCGACTGGCCCTGATGGCAAAAGCACGGTCGCCTTCAGTGTTCAGCCTCGACTTTGGAACAGACAGAAGGGCCCCACCTGAACGTTTTGGTTTAGGGTGATCTGAAACAAAGCAGTGCCGATAGTTCAGGGAGACAACAGCAGCAGCAACAGGAAGGAAGGTGCTCTGGTTTCTCACCACACACCACACATGAAGCAGCTTCTCACAAAAGACACTCTTTATACAACCTGAATGCAGCACAATTATAGTGATCATGGAGTCATGTTTCATGTGTTGCATGACTTTGTCAGGGGGAACTGACATTTTACTCGTGCAATATCAATATCACTGGCCAACATCAATGTGTCCTTTAAGCAATAATGTAGATTCTCCTTCACACCTTTCCTTAACCCTGTGACGATTTCCATAGAGGTCAATGAAAAGTGGTTATGGAGCAGACGTTAGGAGGTAATCTTTGGACTTTTTGACCGCAGCCACGTTGTGGGGCCAGCTATAAAGATTGACCACCTGAGCATTGATGGTCTCTTCCCTGGCTGACACGGCTGCTGTTTAGGGTTGCTTGCTCCACACATTTCCACACATGCTGACATTGCTGATTAATGACTCCATGGTTTTGTGTAGTTAATGTTATTCTATAAATAAATGTGGGTTTTTTTATTACTTTTCACTCGTGTGGTCTCTCATTATTGTCACAGCCTTTGAGCCGGGGTGTAACACAATAAGCTATAGTTACCTTCACACCTGGAAATAAACACATATACTAGTGAAGAGCTCCCCTGGCCAAATCAGTGCTCTAAGGAGCATTTTGATCGGGCCCATGGCTGCGGCAGCTGGCTGCAAATTCCATCTTTTTGGAAGAATAATACAATTAAGGCAAAGACATACATGATTAGAATGGAGAGTGGAACAATGGAAAAAGTGGAACAATGCAATGTTGAGGTCAATGACCACTCAAGTTCACCAGAGAGAACACAAATTGTCTCCATGTCTGAAATAAAACATTTGGCTATGATCAAACTTTCATGCTTTAGTCTTTGACTGAACAATTGGGTGAGATTAGTGCTCTGATTTTGTATTACAATATTAGCTATGCCTCAATGGCCTCTTATGATGGAATATTTGCTTTATTGTTATATCCCACAAGTTGTTGTTTCTTGTTCTTAGCAAAATAATCCAAATCCATGTTGTCCCGGACATTGTTGTGCCAGGGGTTGGACCTCACATACTGTAAGTGTCGTAACCACGTGGGAAAACGACGCTCCACCCAAAGACAGAAACATAAGCACACAATTACAACCACCAAGGAAAAGAGGAGAGATGATTTGTGTTTTGAAAAATAAACACTTGACATGGCTTCAATAATCATTGTAAAAATCTTTCTTTTGTCTTACACTTAGTAGCCTATCAAGATTGCAGATATTCTTCTACAGTGCTGCCACTTCTCTTAGAGCTCACAAAGTCATGCTTTAGCGTGTTATTGATTTTTAAGAAACTCAGATATAATATAAATTGTTATGATACGTTAGAGAAATTATCTATATGTCTTTATAATTGGGTGAAGCCCCCTCCCTCTGGAACTCTCTCCCCAAACACATCCGAGACTGCACTGAACTTTCCATATTCAAATCACAGATCAAAACCCACCTGTTCAAAACTGCTTTTAATGTGTGACCACTGTTGTGTATTTTATGTTTTTAGTGTATTGCTTTTATATATGATGATTTTAATGTAAAGTGTCTTTGAGTTTCATGAAAAGCGCTATATAAATAAAATGTATTATTATTATTATTATTATTATTAAGTTATGGTCTTTATAATGTGCTGTGTAACTCAGGACTCGAATTTTCTTTTAAAAACTGATGTGGCAATGACAGACCTTCAAATAAGGGGTGAGTCCCCCCCTAGTGTCTTTCAGACGTACATACATGTACAGTAGGCCTACACTGCTGTAAACACACTGACGTCACATCCGTAAACACAGTCGTCCCACGTGAAACAGAGTGGAGCGTACCATTTCCACCAAGGGCGACACAATGTAGAATATCGTATCAAGTTGGACGTGTGCCTTTAGTTATACGTATGCCAGTTTAAAACTTGCATTTTTAATCAAAACACTTGAATCTTGAATCGCAAACCTCCTGTTCGCCTTTGCTTGGCCGTTGATGGACCCTATGTAAGAAATGGTTTCGCCCATTTGTCCTCAGAGCCAGCTGGGGTAACCGAAGACCTTTAACACAGAGAGACGAGCATTACACAACGACGACGGATCTTCACTTTAGAGTATCTATCTCCTTTTCCGGACACTTGAATGAGGTAAAGGGAGCTCATTTTTACTCAAATTGAAATTGTGACTCACTCGGCTGGTTTTGTTAGTAACTTTACGTTAATTTTTGGCTTTGAGTTTGGCTTCGTGGTGGAGCGGAAACGTGGGCACGTACACGCCAACGGTCATGTTTACTAAAAACAAAGACTGAATATGGCATAGTGTATTAAATGTGCACGAAGTTGTTGTTATGGTCTGCTGCTCAGATCACGTGTACCCACTTCTTACGCGTGTGTGGATATTTCTTTCTTCTTTTTTTTTATCCACTTGCAAAGCAACACAACCAAGGATTTTCCATGTGGGGGTGAGCGACAGGGAGCTGCAGCCAATAACGAGAGACCCCGTGCAGTTAGCCCCGCCTCCCTGATCCAGTGCTTTGTTTACATTACACTGCAGACAAATCTGGATCCCAGAGGACTGTCTTTGTTTCTGCACAGGTTACTGTAACAATATGTTGCCTATTTGGATTCCATATTGCATTCATCCAAAACACCTGGGCAAGTTATATGGATATTGACAGATGTATTACCAGCACATTGCATTCCAATGCTGGATCGTACAGTCTACAATGAACTGACTATTTCAACTGTTTATTCAAATTTTATGTTATTGCATACTGCATTTTATTTTACCCAGCATTCAGACTGCTTTTAAGAGGATTTCTTATAATGAAGCAGCAGATGACAGAGTAGATCTAATCCGTACTGCATTGCTCCCATCGCTCTAGATAATCTCTAGAAAAATTGGCCTGCTGCGTTGCTGTGACCTAGCTGTCAAGTCGAGCAGATGATGATGTAATGAATGAGCTGTGGACACAGCAGGGGGTACATGGAAGTCACACACCCACCCTCACCCCTTGAGCTATCTTTAAACCAAATGAGCAGCGAGGGAGCGTGCATTCATTTTTGGCAGCAGATAACTGAGGCCGGGGACAGGAAGGAACACCCAAAGGGGTCACCCTGCCAGCGCAGATGATATTAGAAAGGCAGAGGAGTTTGGATTTAGCTTGTATTTTTTTACCTGTCTTTCTTATGTTAATGTCTTTATATTTGTTTGTTTGAAAGACAGACAAAACAGGGACTGGTGTAACAGGATCGTTTTGGCGATTTGAGAAGCCCTTTGTTGTCCCATGTTGCCTTGGAGATCCATATCCGAGATAAGGTGGGTCTCCAGAGCAACATGTGACAACAGAGGGCTTCTCAATAAGCTTTTGTTCAAACCTAGTTGAGGACATGGGTTCTTCTGTTTGTGTCCTGACTTTGGATAACACACACTGAAAATGTTTCTCCAAAGAATGACTTAATGCACCATCAGCTGAGTTTAATATTCTTCTCAGTAAACTCTTATTGGACATTCTTAAGAATATAGCATCTGATAGTTTGTCAGTAAATCCCATGAAAAAGACCAAAACCAACAATGCATTAGTCTGTCTCTCATTACTTTCTAACATACTCTCAAGACAGTTTTTTCCCCACTGAAGATGTACATTTTGAAAATGATCAGATTGTGAATATGTAGTTTCAGTAATTCCCTAAAACAGCTGGGCACTGTAGTTTAGCTACTCAAACAGGAGTGACTAACACAGCGGAACTACAAAGAAGAACATCCAAATTAAAGAGGAAGGACAAACTTTCCTCTTCAATTGTAAACCTGTCCCCGGTAGTAAGATCCCCTTTAACGGGTTCAGAAAGAGAACTCCTGTTTCCCTCTGCTGAAGTCACAGCCAACAAGCTATGGGTCGTAACCACCGTCTCATGTGCAGCTATAACCCAAGATGCCTCTGAATGACGAGCGACCTGGCTCCACGTCCAGCGGTGAGGAACAAGGCAGTGACGTGGAGTCGTCCTCGGAGCGCTGTGACAGCATGACGTCGACCAGCGACCTGGACTGTTCCCGGGAGAGCTTCACCAGCGACTGCTCCAGCAAACATTGCACGCCCTCCTGTGAGTTTGCCACCTCACCATTTTTCTCAAGACAACATCTGACTTACTGTTTTTGTGTCCATGATTGCCTACTAGCCGGTGTTCATTCATCTATTTTCAAAGCTTGTTCAATATTTGGTTCCCACAGCGAGCCCACCCAAAACCATAAAACTGGATGAAGTCATGGAGTCCTCCAGAGACCTGTCCAATCTCAGCATTGCCCACGAGATCATTGTGAACCGCAACTTCCACCTGGAACCAGACCGCCTACCTCAGGACAGGTATACTGTGAAAAACATCTTTCACACCCCGATCATGTTTTGTGGATTATCAGTGAGAATAAACATTAGTTTGTCAGGTAAGGTATAGATACACACACTTCCTGTTAAGGTTATTTAGCTACTTCAAAGTAAATGTCGTTCCAATGACTTCAGTTAAAGACAAGAGGTGAAATGACTCAAAATACATCATGTTGATAGTTTTTTCTTCATAGAAATTATATAGCGACACAACCTTTTGATCAAATATATGTAATGTATGTGAATCTGGATTTAATTAGACAGTAAAGAGAAAAGATGGGCGCAGCACACGTCACCGTCTGTCTCTGTTTATCTTAAGCACAACACAAGAGAGAGGACGGAGACAGAAAGAGATGAGGGGAAAGGTAAAGAAAGTGATGTCTTTAGTGGAAGAGTGAACACAGGGACAGTAGCAGATACGATACTGGCAACAATGCAACAAAAGTAGTGATTTATTTTTGTATTACTCTTTAGATGACGTCAGTTGTTTAGTACTTTGTGCACTGTCCCTACCAAAGCCCATTTCATAAATCGACATTTTTCCTGCCAGATTATATACTCGGCTAAACTAAATCGACATTTCTTTTTTTTTTTTTAGTTTATGGAAGATAGTTAGAGATAATGTCCACAAGGCCTTCTGGGACATCCTGGAGTCCGAGCTGAACGACGACCCGCCTGAGTATGGGCAAGCCATCAGATTATTGGAGGAGATCAGAGAGGTCAGCACGCACACTGTGATGTTCACAGCTTCACCAGATCTGCAGAAATTACTTAATTGCTCACATTTTCAAGGCCCTTTTTGTATCTGCTTCTCTTTATCTCCATCACCTCCTTCGTGACTGGTAGAAAATCAGTAACAAATTCAGCAACATCACTGATTAATTGAGTTATAAATAGTACTTAATATCGTTTAAGCGTAGTATCGTCCTATTTGGACAGGTTTTATTGTCCTTCCTTAATCCGGGCACCAATCGGATGCGGACCCAGATCATGGAGGTGCTGAACATGGACCTGATTCGCCAGCAGGCCGACAACGAAGCTGTAGACATCCAGGGGCTCGCCTCTTACATTATCACCACCATGGGCAAATTGTGTGCACCGGTTAGGGATGAGGATATCCAGAAGCTCCGCGAAAGCCCAGATAACACAGTGTCACTGTTCAGGTACGTAAACACATGGGATTTAAAGCCTTTAAAAAACATTTGATTTGATTTTGTCATCTGAGAGAATAATCTTTGTGAGTTAAATTATTAGGCTAATTTATAAGAAGCAAGTCAATCACGGTGGCTCTTTTTTTTTTTTTTACACCCCAGGGAGATCTTCCGTGTGCTGGACCTGATGAAGGCTGACGTAGTCAACTTTACAATCGATAACCTGAGGCCTGTGCTGCACAGGCAGGGTGTTGAATACGAGAGGGCAACGTTTCAGAGCATCCTGGACAAAACACCCAGTGAGTGAACACGGACCGAGTTTTCTCTACAGCTTTTAATACCGTGTGTTTTATCGTTTCTGTAGCCAGGTAGTACCAAAGTCTGTATTCTTGTCAAAAATAGTATTCAGAACAAACTCCTCAATCGGTATTACTGTGACAAACTTCTTCAGGTGCTTTGGAGCACACCACCTCGTGGATCAAGTCAGCACTTGATGAGCTGTCGACCCCCATCACCAAAGAACAGACTGATGGTCAGGGAAAGGGAAAGCGACTGGTGCCCGGGCCCTTTCAGGTCCTCAACGTTGCCTTCCTCCGCATCCTTACATGGGACTACGATAAGAGCCCACTGCCTGAGGTGAGTGTGTCTCTCTAAATTTTGGACAGAGCCAGGCTAGCTGTTTTCCCAGAAGACAAATCGGCAGCTTTTCCCAAAATGTGAAACTATCCCTAAATCTCTTCTTCTGCAGACCTGGATGACTGATGAGACACGTCTGCGGGAGATTCAATGGCAGCTCCAGCAGTGTGAGGCGGTAAACGAGGTGCTGCTCATTATCTACAGTACCATTGGAGGGGCTATCCAGGGTCTGCCCTCCTTGTCTGACCGCCTGAAGAGGATGATTAGTGTGCTGCTGGATGGGATGCACACCAAGTCAGTTCCTTTTTTTTTGTATCCATCTTAAAAGGATAGTCCGGGTGTTTTGACATGGGGTTGTACGAGGTACTTATCCATAGTCGGTGTATTAACTAAAGTAGATGGCGGTCAGCACACCCACAGTTTGGAGAAACCTGCAGGAGTACCAGCATGGTAGCAAAGCATTGAAGCCTACTGCTGTGGACGGGGGCTGCAGCTACATGTATTTTAGGCACCTAAAAAAAAAAAACAATGTCAGTGTATCCTAAATTTAGAATATTTTCCAACTGGTAACTGAACTCAAACTTATCTGTACTGCTATTGGCGGTCTGGTGGCTTGAAGAGAGCCTAGATAAATTCAGGGCTGACTGACTGCAAGAAGAAGCGGTGAAGATATATTCTGTAGGTAATACAAGGACTACTGATACCTCATACAACCCCACTTCAAAACACCAGAACTATCTCTTTAAATACACAGTCTTTATACAAACATACGTCTGATCATTTACATGAAACGGGAGCTCAAACCCAAACTCTCCTCTCTTCCTATCTGTAGGGACTTTAACCTAGAAGAGGCACTACGGAGCGTCAGTGCTCAGATCTGCTGTGAGCTCAACAAGTCTTTAACAGAGAGGAGCTACCCGTCCCTGAGCCCGGCGCTGCAGGCCACCCTCACAGGCCAGATCTGCAGCATCACTCAGAAGGACAATCCCATCCGCACTCTCGTTGGTAAGACAGAGTTTTTACTCGACCATGAAGATTTGTTTGGCCTTTTCTAACCTTCCTCTTCTTCATTTTGTCTCTGTGCAGAGGATCGGGTGCAGCGGTTCTTTACAGTCCTCATCTGGGATCCTAAACCCAAGATCAAACTTGAACAGGTGCCAGCTGGCTTGACTGCTATCAAGCCTGAACTAGCATTGATGGGAGCACAGTTCATCTCCCTGGTTAACTACAACAAGTCTGTCTATGGACCTTTCTACGCGGATATCATCAGGAAGCTGATGTTCAGTAGCAGTCCACCAGCAGCAAACCCTCCGCAGGACACCGCCCAGGACTCCGTCGCCTCCAATTAAAACCAAACTTTTGCTTGTGCAGTCTAAGGAGTCTTTTTGCTGCTAGACATAGCTAAAGCTAAGAGGCTACTACAATAGCTAGGCAGTGCAACTGCTCCGCTCAAGCCAGTGTACTCCAGTAGTTGGAGTTACCTTCATCGTATTGCAAATGTAGTTTTTCTCACTACATTTAGCAGTGAAGGCACTGCAGTGTAGGCGCCATGCAGTAGACATTTAATGTCCCCTGCATCCTTAGCGATAAATGCTCGAAAATATGCTTTCCTGTGAATACTTACAGCTTCAAACCTAAAACACCAGTGTTACAGCGATCCATTTCTGAACCTAATAGAGATCCCTACATGGTAAATGTGTCTGTTGTCAGACTCCTGTTATTGTAGAGGGGGAAAAGATCAAAACCGTAGTATGTCCAAAGTAAAGTTTATAAAGTAAAGAGGAAGACGTGTGTATATTTAGAAAAGTAGCACATGAGATTCCTTATGTATCAGAAAAATATTTATCACGGCTAAATCCTAAGGTAACTATATAACTGCATATAACACAAGTTTCCCCATGGACTCTTTTTGATTGTTCTCCCTTTAACTTCTTTATCATCCAGACAATTTAACGTTCAGTATTCTTTTTTTAATCCTCTGATTCTATTTTACAGCTAAAATAGAAGTAGACATAAAAAAACTGGGATTTTAACTAAAAAAAAAAAAAGAAGAAAAAAAAGTCTGCATGAGTAGCACATGTTGTGTGTTCTATACTTTTACTTATTTTCTGCCAGTGGAATACTTGTTTTATTGATTTAGTTGCTATGTTTGTTACATGATGAGGTACTGTAGTTGTTACAGTATTGCTGTGTTGGCTATTAGAACCTGTGGGAAAATGAAAGGTGCTGAACTCAAAGTGATTCTTTGCACAAAGAAATCACTTTACATAAAATGTGGTAAGTTGTTGTTCTTGTTTCTTCTGTACCACAGTTAATATAATAAAACTTTAAAAAGAAAATTGATGTTCTTGAAAAACCGCCATATGTTTCAACTTCATCTTAAAAGTCATATAATAACAATGTAGGCATGTTAATGTGAATGGTCTTTTTTCATGAATTTTGATTTAATGTGTTTTAAAAAGACCTTAACCTCAATAGTTGTCTATTGCTGGTTCTAAGGCGATTTAATTATTAAATGTATAGAAATAAAAAGGGAGGTATATGTAGATGTATATAACATTAATAAACTATAATACTTAACATGTCAATCAAACATTCAAAATTTTGGATGACGAATGATTTTGCCATGAAAAACATCCCTGATTAGACGCTGCTGTTGATGTTAGGAGGGAAGTTATGATCAACAACCTGGAAAAATAAATTTAGGAGTTATCTCCTTACTGATAACATATGGGCCAAATTAATTTCAGGGCACTGATATCACTAAATGGAGATACAGTGGTGGAATTTTGATTCATAGACTACTTACTAGTGTTTTGCAGGTCCAACAACAAGCTGATTTATTCACAGCATTGCACAGTTAATCTATTTATTTATTCAGTAAATGGTACAGACATCAGACATCCTAGACTTCACATATTGCTAAGAAAGACAAATCACAGACTAAAATAAACATCAGGGAGATGGAGAAACAAACAGAGAAAATGTAGACAGCATGTTTAAATCATAAACATGACAGATCACCACATAATTGGTTATAATAATGCATGGAAGACAAACCTTTCTTATTATCATAAAACATTACATGTTTCAGAGACTGCATTAAATGTAAAATCTTACGTAAAATAAACGGAGGGATTAGTTAATCTATTTATGGCTACATATAATTGCATTATCAGTGCATCATTGTACTGCGGAATAAACAGCATGCTCTCATCTCTTGCTGTCACCGGGCAGTAATGTTCCCTTCAAATGTAGTCCCAAAACCTTGCAATACAGGAGTTACAAACAAATATGGACACTTTTTGGATTACCAAACAATGTGAAATGAAAAGCATTGAGAGTGTGTCACAAACCTAGATATAAATATTATACTGTAAGCAAAGACCTTTGGTTAAACTAGTTACAACTGAGTAAAAGCTTAAAAAAACGCTTAATAATGAGCAAACGCGCTTATTAACGAGCAGACGAAGAGTCCCTGAAAGCAGCATCAGTTTGCCTAGTTACAAATCCGTGAAACGTATGACCTCACATGTCACATGGTTCAAACCTCGCCACGCAATTGGCTGCTTCACACCGGCGTAGTTGTTTTTGTTGTGAACCCGGAAGCTCTCTTCTTTCGAAATTGGGCGTGTAGAACAACGTTCACAGAAAAATAAATAGCTTTTTCATACACTGGATTTTTTAAAAACGTACAACTATACACAGATCAACATTCACCTTCCACGGGAAAGAAAAGAAGATATTCGTAAGTATCTACTGGTTGTTACTTTCTTTGTCTCACTTACCAGCAAGTCAGAGTGAGAGAAGTGAACTTGTCGAGACAGGTATTGAAATGAGCAAAGTGTGTCAGCCGAATGTAGGTCACCTACCTACAGCAGGTGAATCATAAGATATAGATCGCGATGAAGTAACTAAGAGTCCAGTTAAGCCCTGACTCTCAGTATGTGTATTCAGTTTCACACTGAGTGGCTGGCCCTGCAGATCTGTGTAAAAGTAGCTGCTCACTCACCATTTCATTGATCCCGTTCAGGAGAAAAAGTCAGATAAAAGTTATATTAACCAGGTCTTAACTTTGACCTTCTTACTTTAGAACAAAATATCATGGATTAAATGTCACTTCTGTGTTGTAGAGCTGTGAACAGCTGATTAGCTCTTGTAGTTTCACTTTTAGGATCTTCTGGTTCCTCTTTTTGATTGTGTGTAAGTACATTAAATAGAAGCGTGTTCACACGTTTGATTATTTTGGGGCATGTTTGTCATGTAGGTCAGCAACTAACAATTGTTTTCATTATCAGTACAGTTACAGCTCCCCAGTATGTCTATTTTAAGCATTTGGAGGGAAATCTTTGCCTTTTATTTGAGATTAGAGACATGCAACCAAGGTCTGAAGCCTACATGTTGACGCCCAAAGTTAGGGAAATAACTACGACGGTATATTGTAGATGTGTGGCAACAATTTGGGGAACTCCCTCTCCTGCCTTGGCATGTCAGTAAAGTGGGGTGTGTAAAGCAATGCGTTTCCCAGTGTGGTGTAGATGAACTTGAACTCAATAAAAAGACAGAGGCGTATAGTAGCAGAACTCATTAATGCTCTTGTGGTTAAATGGGAGAAAATGGCTGTAGTGTTTGGGTGTCCACATACCTTTTTGCTATGTAGTGTAAAGCACTGCAGTTCATCCAGTTTCCATGTAATCCCCTCAATGATTCGCAGTGCGATAGGATCCTGCATGATCGGCGTGCTGTGCAGCGATGGCGTTGGAGGAAGGGGCGCGGAGCTGTCTGCTGCGCTCTCGGCACAGACTGGAGCAGGACATCATGCCCTCCTACCTGATGGACCACATGGTCAGTGACGGTGTGCTGACTGTGGACGAGGAGGAGAGGATCAGGACACAGGTGAGCCTCTGCTTAAGGTGGGACGGTGAAGGAGAAATTATTCATAACTTTGAGCCAATGTTATTTATTTTCTTGTGTGTTGCTGCTATTTTCCCCCGCTTCCTTTCAAAACTGACCTAAATTGTTTGATTGTGTAAATAAATAAATCCTCAACTTTATTTCATACGGATATTTAATCTACTGTCTTGGTTATGTGGCTCTGACCTTTGCACCTCCTACTCCTGATTATAACTGTGTGTATTTATTGTCTATGACTATCACTAGCTTATATGACTTTAACCTTTCAGTCATTTCAGATATTTATATACATTGTTGTACTGTACACACTGTTAAAAAACATACATATGCCTACGTATGCCATACATACATACAAAACTTGCTCTGTCTTAAAAAAATCATGCATGTTTCCACCAGCTCAAAAGAGAATCTTCAACATAGCAGCATTTAAAGTGCATATTATGAAGTGTATGTTTCATGTCTAATATCTCTCTCTCTCTCCAGCTCACCAGGAAGGATCAGGCTGTGGCGCTGCTGGAGCTGCTGCTCAGGAAGGACAACCGTGCCTACATCTCCTTCTACAATGCAATGATCAAGGAGGCATACAATGATTTGGCCAATCTCCTTCATCATGGCCTGCCCCGCCCGTTACCCGAGGCACATATGCGCTCCTCTGATTGCAGCACACCTTATGGTGAGAAGGGGGAGCGGTGGGTGTCTGTAGCGTGGAGAGATTTGTGCTGTCGGTGCGTCTTTGAGTGTTGGAGAAAATCATTTCTTGTGCAGCGGTTTTGGGTTGCATGTGCTACTTTGGTTAGACACGTTTGGCTACTAATTCTGACTTTTCATTGTGATTTTGTGCACGTGGAAGGTTGACAACTTCAACACTTATTGAATTTATCTGCCTTCATTGTCTTCATGCTTTTGATTTAATCCTTTCTGTCGATCCCTCTCCTGTTGGTCTTGACAGTCCAGACGGTGCTCAGTGAAGGCGGCGTACCGCAGAGGCCCGTGGTGTTCGTCAGCAGACCGGAGCTCTTGAACCGCATCAGGGAGAAACTCTACCGGCTGCAGAAGGAGCCTGGCTGGGTCACCATCTTCGGCATGGCTGGCTCGGGCAAATCCGTCCTGGCTGCCGAGGCTGTCAGACACCATGGAATCATCGAAGGTGAATAACCTTTGACTGGCTGACTCTACCTAACGCTAGCTGCAATGAAAAAGCATTAAAAAAAAGTGTAGTAACTGGGCTGGTTTGCATTCATCAATAATGTTACAATCTCCAACATGTTTGCTTGATTGTCAGTTCTCTGTAGCTCCTCACCTCTTGCCTCTCTTACATGTCTTTTTGCTCCCTCTCCTCTTCCTCCATCTGCAGATTGTTTTCCCGGCGGAGTCCACTGGCTGTCCATCGGCCAGCTGGACAAACCTGACTTGCTGGTGAAGATCCAGTCATTGTGTTTCCGTCTGGAGCAGAGCCTTGAATCACAGTCCCTCCACCGGCCCCCCAACTCTCTGGACGAGGCCAAGGAGCGTCTGCGCTTCCTCATGCTGCGCAGATATCCAAGGTTGCTTTATGTTCAGATCAACATGATCGGCTTCGTGTTTTTTTTAGGTGCATATTAATGCTTTTCAAAAACGTGAATTATTTTAGTCGTATTTAGAACATGAGGTAGAGGAGCACTTCAGCCTCTTGTGGCCAACATGGGTATTACAACAACAACATGAAAATAACAATGTCATTTGGATTAACTTAAAAAAATTAATTGAATTAACTTAAAAAATTAAGTTGAATTAAATAAAAAAAAATTAAATACAAAAGTTAAAATGTGACAGTTCAAAAAGTGTAAAAGATATCAAAAAGATATCTGATTACTTGTCTGTTTCTGCTTGTGCTTCAGATCTCTGCTGATTCTAGATGACATCTGGGACAGCACAGTGCTGAAGGCGTTTGATATCCACTGTCGGATACTTTTGACCACCAGAAACCGAAGCCTTGCTGACTCTGTTAGTGGTATGTGCCCTATTTTTTTTACTCTGGACACCATACACACGCACACTTGAATGAATTTAACCATATTTTTATAAACACTGGAATCTCCGCCTTTTATTTTGTAGGAGCCAAATACGAGTTGGAAGTGGCGAGTGGTCTGGATGAAAGCAAGGGTCTGGAGATCCTTGCTCTGTACACTAACACCAAAGTCAAAGGACTTCCCGAGGAGGCTCGCAGTATTGTCAGAGAATGCAAAGGTCTGTAAACTGAAACATTCTCTACATGCAATCCGTAATTATTTTCACAATATATATTCCAGATATGGTTACAATATGGATAATATAATTTGCCGTATACATCTAAAATATTTACGGTAACATTTACTAATATCGGAGATCTAAATTACCCTTTAACAGCGTCAGCTTGCAGGTTCCCATCTAGTTTCATGGGGCTATGCCTTTGCTCACATGTTGTGCCTTTAACACACACATTTCTGATTCTCCGTGCCACCATCTCAGGTTCCCCACTGGTGATGTCCCTGATTGGGGCTCTACTCAAAGAGAAACCCGACCGTTGGCGTTACTACCTCCGCCAGTTGAAGCAGAAGCAGTTCAAGCGTATACGGAAGTCATCGTCTTACGACTACGACGCCCTCGACCAAGCCATGGCAGCGAGCATTGAAGTCCTACCCGACGAACATCAAGAACTCTACAAGGACCTCACTGTGCTCCAGAAGGACATCAAAGTCCCTGCAAAGGTTTGGCTGCACAGCAAGAGCAATGTTCACACTCTTAATTTCCAAAACTGGTGATTTTTATTCGGTACATTGTTGTTTTGGCCTTACACATGCCAACAAAAGTGTCTCTTTGGTTTTACATTGGAAAAAGCAAACATGTAACCCACTATGTTCCAGTATTTGGACTTATTATTAGGATGCTTTTTCACAGAAATGAAAACAAGGAAATGGACCATCACTCCAAAAATGCACAGGCTACAGTGTTATTCCTCCTTCCAGGTGCTGTCTGTTCTGTGGGACCTGGAGCCGGAGGAGGTGGAGGACATTCTCGAGGAATTTGTCAACAAGTCTCTGCTTTTTGTGGACAGTAACAATAAACCCTACCTGTACTACCTCCATGACCTCCAGCTGGACTTCCTGGTGGAGCAGAATCGCACCCAGCTCGAGGTGAGTTTGGATGCAACCCTGCAAGAGCTCAAACTGTTGGATTTCAATCTTTTTTTGTTTCAGTGGGCACACATACATATATGTTCATATGTGTGTGTTTCAGAGCCTCCACAATAATGTGGTGCAGCAGTACCAGCAGCACTACAGAGATGGTCCTCCCACCTCAGGAGATGAGGAATGTCTCTACTGGATCAGATTTCTGACCTACCACATGGCCAAAGCCAACCTCTTCCAGGTAACACACACATCATTTCACACTTGTTCATCATTTAAATTAATAACTAGCGGTTAAACCAAATGCGTTGTAATGTTTTTGGACGCCTGTATATGGCTTTACCTGATGTGCTGCAAATCAGTTCAACTGAACATCAGTGTGATCAATTATGTATAATGTGAGATATACTGATATTGCACAGCTGGTATCTACATTACTTATGTTTTTTTCTTTCTTGCTCACCATGTCTCATTCCGTCTCCTTCTCTGACTAGGAGCTTTACTCGCTCCTGTTTTCTCTGGACTGGGTCAGGACCAAGGCCCAGTTGATGGGTCCGGCTTACCTCATCAATGACTATGTGGAGTATGGACCCATTCTGGACAAAGAGGTCAGCAGACAACAAAACTTTATGTATGACACAAAGCGAGTGTGGTTACATTGTGTGTTTATCTTTCACTGTCACAAGAATAATTACCATTATAATTAATTATGATTTTTATGCCACAGTAACAATTTAATTTTGTGTACGTTGTGTTGAGATTTCACCAGTATTTTTTTAATAAATGTATGTTGTCTGTACAAGTTACAGGTATTATCAAATACAGTTGCAGCTGAAAAGTTGCGTTCATGGATGAAAATTATGATTTCTGAAAGACCGTGCCACTCTGGCAGTTATGTAAAAAACAAAACCGGACTGGACCTAGAATAGGGATTTTCACAATTAAAAAGTGTTAAAATCAATAGATTATTTATAGATTAAACTCCTCTGCTTGGAGTGCCTTGGGAAGAATAGTTGTGCCCTGATTTAACATGCAACTGACTTATTTTTCTGTCCCCTCAGAACTGTGATGTGCGGAGTCAATTCCAGGAGTTTCTCTCTCTCAACGGCCACCAGCTGGAGCAGCGTCCTTTCCCAGACGTGGTGCAGCTGGCTCTGTCTCAGCCGCATACATCCGAAGTCTACCGACAGGCTCTGCTGCAAGCACAGGACCGCGCCAGCACGGGGAAACTCTACTTTGAATGGCTGTAAGCAAGCGAGCAAATATTTCTCTGTGCTGTTCTGATGTGTGGATGTTCCAATAATGAAGTCCGAATCAAGTGATGCACAGGCCTTGTTGTGCATTGATGGATGTATTTCAATTTGTTTTGTTGTTACGTAGAAGAGTTCTGCAGCTGTATTGAGATAAAAGATAATTTGATTCAGTTTGTTTCATTTTCCTGTTGCGTAATTCAGTGAACTGTCAAATTGGCAACAAAAACAACTCATTTTCATTGAAACGTGCACAGTTATTATGTGAAGCATTGATGACAATTTATCTTAAATTAGGAAGGAAATGGCAACAGAATATCTGATTCAAAGTGATTTAGGGAGATAAATGCATTAAATTGGTCTTTTTACTCTGATTCATCCAGTGCAAAAATAGTTTTACAACTTATTATAAAGTTATAGAAATCATAGGCTGTGCATCTCAGGGTGGACTGATATGTGTGTTTGTGTTTTTTTGCACAGGAATAAGAGCAGCGTCGAGAGTCTGTCCCGTCTGGTGATCCACCCCCACCAGGGCTCCATCTCCTCCGCCTGCTTCTCCCAAGACGGAGCCAAGATCGCCTCCTGTGGAGCCTGCAAGACACTGAAGGTATCAAAGCATGACGGCAAAACATGGAGAGCGATCCACTTTTATTGCCAGATGATATTATGTTCCTAACGGGTAATACTTTCACTGAATATACCTGTTACTGCTTTCACACTCAGGTGTTTAAAAGCACCTCAGGTGAGAAGCTCACAGAGATCCAGGCCCATGACGACGAGGTGCTCTGCTGTGCCTTCTCCCCCGACGGCTGTCAGCTCGCAACCTGCTCCAGCGACAGGAAAGTCAAGGTCAGCAGATCCACTCACCCACTGTGACCCACTTGATTACAGCAGCACTCAAGAAAAGTACACACAAAGTCCAGCATTTCTATCAAACTGTGCGTCTCTTACTGCAGGTGTGGAACGTGGAGAGAGCCATGCTGCTCAGGGTCTTTGAGGAGGAGCATGAGGAGCAGGTCAACCACTGTGAGTTCACCAACACAAAGAAACGCCTCCTGCTGGCCACCTGCTCCAACGACAAGTTCCTGAATGTCAAGGTAGGCCAGTGCGTTTGTTTTTCCCAACTTGAAAGCTAGTTGAATTTCACGTTTGCTTCTAAGTAAGTGTTATTGCAGCACTAAAAGAGTAAAATATGCGGCGGCCCTGAGAGCTCAACGCAATCCAGCTGTAAAACACGTGCAAATGAAGAAAACCGCTTCGCCATTTGTCAACACGTGCGCAGCATTTAAGAAAGAAAATGCTGCAAAGTGAGAAAGATGCAACCAAACACGTCTCTGGCAGCGTTTCTGTATTTGTGTTGTGTTCTCTGTATTTGCAGCCTATTTCTGTATTTGGTTTCACTCCTAAAATTAACTATATACCGAAAAAAAGAAGTTACTGCACTAATTTTGTTACAACAAGCCACAACCAAACTGTTACGTTTCTTCCTCTTTTTGCCATCACTCGGTCTCTCACGTCTGACTTCACTTCTCTCTTCCTCCCTGTATTTCTCTCTTTTTCTGCAGCTGTGGAACCTCAACAAACCATCCTCCCAGAACACCATGTTTGGCCACTTTGAGCCGGTCAACCACTGCTGTTTCTCCCCCGATGACAGCTATGTGTCCACGTCCTCCAACGACGGTACCGTTAAGGTGACCACCATGAAACGAGACACTTGTAAAGCTTTTCCTAATTAACTAGGTGTTTGGGCGACTAACCACGTATCTGTATGTATGCAGCTGTTCCAGGTGTCGTCTGCCAATGAGTGGAAGACGATCAACGTGAGAGACATGTTTGCGGAGAGTGATGAAGATGTCCTCGTCAAGTGCAGCACTTGGACTGCTGACGGCAAACGCATCATATGCGCAGCCAGGAACGCTGCTCTGGTGAGCATTTATTTTGAAAGGGTTTATTCATATTTTAATGAGTGGAGCTGCAGGCTACTGTTTGCTGTGCGTGGGAAGCACCGACTGCGCGATGAAGAAGGTGTGAATGGTCTGCATGTGGCTGCGTCTTGTCGTACATGCCTCAGCTGTACGGATGAAAGTCCAACACCACAGGTTTCACTGCGTCCTCCCTGCCCTTGATTTCATTTCATTAAAAGGAGACAGGAAAGAGAGGCTGTTTGTCACGTTATCTTCCAGAGAGTCTGAAGAGTGTGTCCTGGTTTTAAATCTGAGCCCCCGCTCCCCTCCAGAGCTTTCCAAAATCAGTCAGTCTTGTCCTGCAATCAGTCCATCTGTGTCCTCTACGTTTGTTTGTGTTTTGGGAAACAACCCAGCAGAGATGTCTGAGCTCATTCCTTTGACATTTAGGACGGTAAACATAAGACTTTCATGTTGCAGGTTTGCTCAAGATAATACTTTTTATTGGGCAGTAAAACTCAACACTGACAATAAGTTTCTTTTATGTCATATTTCTTCATAAGAATAAGAGTTTAAACTCTCAAACATTGATATTGGCCTCAAAAAGCTAGTATTGGTCGGGCTCTCATGTAAACGGGTCTAATTATTCTTGTTATAATTTCTCAGGTGTTTGACGTGGAGACATCGGACATGTTGATGGAGATCAGGACGAATCGTCTGAGCACGGTGCAATACTGTCACGCCTGTCCTACCAGTAACCTGCTGGCGATTGCGTTCTCAAACTACGCTGTGGAGGTAAAGGACATACTTACATACACACAATCACATCACACTATATATTTAGTGTCCTTTTTATGATCTAATATTTTACTTTGGTGATTTTATGCATTATTTCTCCTCTTTCTGACCCGTTCTGTGCATTGCGTTGCTACTTACTGTGCCGAGGGTGTCTAAAAATAGTAATATATTGGTGAATAAGTGCACAGTGGTCCATATGTGTGTGTCTTCCAGCTGTGGGACTTGGAGGCCAATAAGAAGATGGCTGACTGCAGCGGTCACCTGAGTTGGGTGCAGCGGGTCCAGTTCTCTCCTGACGGCTCACAGCTGCTCTCCTGCTCTGACGACCAGACTGTGAGGGTAAGACTCACTCGGTGTGTGTGTGTGATGTGCTGTCTCTGCGTTATTAGTGTACCGGCTTTTCTTGCACAGATATTGTCAGTATTGTTCTAATTACCGCTTGTGAAATCACAGCCTGTGAAAAGTTGACTCTTTGCCAGCTGTTAAGTTTCAGCGCAGGAATTATGTTCTTGCTTTTGGTGCAAAGATTCTGTCAAACGTTATTTTGTATGAATGAAAGGCAGTAAAAACATGTTTTTATCCAAGTAAATGATATTTTGATGCAAGTGAAAGCTGTCAACATTGATGAGCAACATCGCCGACTATTTAAACTAATTTGATGCCGAGGTTTTCTCACCAAAGATAAACGCCTCTGCGTGAGTGCAAGTTACAAAGAAGTAATCTAGTACATCATGTTATACTCAAGCCTGTTTCCGATCCTGTGTTTCTTGTAGTTATGGGAGACTAAGAAGGTGCACACCTCCTCAGCTGTCTGCCTGAAAAGAGACTCTGACGTTCTCTTCAACGATGAAGGAATCACAGTGTCAGCTGCAGACAACTGCAACCGACTGCAGGTGAGCTGGAGGGGAAAATGAAGAGGGACTGAATGAATGAATAGAAGGCGGTGGGCTGGATGAACCTTGTTTTCTTTGAGTTCAAGTGTGTGTGTGTGTGTGTGTGTGTGTGTGTGTGTGTGTGTGTGTGTGTGTCAGGTACGTGATGGCAGGACGGGATCAGTGCTGTTCCAGTCGGAGGAGAAGCCGTCCAGGATCCGGTGCACGTGTATGAGCACACAGCCCTCTGCTGTGGCCCTGGGCCAGGAAGATGGCACCGTACAGGTAGAAAACACATTCATACCTACAGTACATACTGTATGTGTCACATGGCAGGAAAAAACGAGTTTAATTAACTTTAAATTTAGACACTTCATTGTAGCGCTGATGCTGAAATGACGACTCGATTCATCAACAGAAAATTGACCAACGTCAATGTTTATCAAAAAGTATGAGAGCGTGTGAGTGAGGATGTGTCTTTTTGTGTGTTCACAGCCCATGTTGAGTCATCAGATCTGACATTAGCACCGTCACCCTTTTTATCTGTCCTATCAGCTGTGCGTCGACTCAAAGCACCTCTTTCATCTCACTCCACTCCTCGCTGTTCTGCCTTCCCTTTTTTCTCTTTTTTACCTGTGATTTGTATTCTCGACACTCCTCACTCCTGCTCTCTACTTTCATATTTCACCATCTCTGTCATCCACCTTTTTTTTTTTTTTTTTATTCCCTCTTTTGTTTTGTTTATCTCCCTTCCCCCTTTGTTCTGCCTGTCCCCATGCTCTCCTCGCTCCAGCGCTCTTTGTCTCGGTGATAAATTGTTGTTTGCAGGCAGAGAATGAGGTCCTAGTCGGCACTGTGGCAGGTGTGTGTTTCTTCGTCTACGAGTGCATGTTTCTGTTGCATGTTGTGCACACATTGCAACTGTAGTGGACGTCCCAGATAGTTCCCATGCTGTCTAAAAGCTATAACCCCTGAGTTATCCTTGCTGCGGCCAGGCCCGCCTCCTACAGCAGAGCGCAACTCTAATTAATTAGAAAGGTCCTGCAGTCATAATGAACACACGGGTTAATCACTTTAATTACAGCTGTCCTCCTGGCCCCAGAGATGTGAGAGGCAAGGATTAGCAGACACGAGGACTTCAAGAAGAACAAATGATTAGTCATCGGAGTTCTTAAAACTAAGAGGGGATGAAAAAGAGCATTGAAGAATAATGAGATACTCGATGCACAGAAAATACACACAAATGTATTTAAAATGTCTTTCTGTGTTAATTAAACAATCTATAATTTGACAGTAATGGTTCCTGTAACCGCTGTCTCCGGCACCATATTAGCATCATTAGCTTCATTTATTTTAGGAAAATCATCCAAAAATCGAATAGTCGTCAAAATTAAACCAACATTGTTGTGTTGCATTTTATAGTCCAATGAATGAACTAATTGCGCAATCAATCAACTTTTGATACTTTATCAGTTACTTCCAGCAGTTTCAGATGCAACCTAATTCCCTTTTAATCGTCGTTGAGTCCACGCAGATGTTTCTGTTGTAGTGCCCGTGAGCAGACACCAGAGGGAGCCCCGGTGTTAGCTGCACGTATCGCTGGTGCCTTTGACCACTGCAGTGATCATTTTCCTTTTCCCTTAAAAAGAGGAGAAATAAGTTACAATTCATCAACTTGTCAGTGTCAGTCTGACATACCAGATGTGTTCTGCTGATGTGAAGAATATCATGTAAGATGTGCAGGCGAGGACAGAAAGTTTGTTTTTAACCAAACACCCTTCAGCCATTTTTTTTGCTGACTGCACCGTCCCATAAATCCTCGAGCCCAATGTGTAAATCTCGGCCAAAGCGCTCTCTCTCTCTCGGGCTCTGAAACTTGCGTCTCAGTACGTGGAGCTTGACAAACATGGTTGGCGTGCCCTGAGGCTTGTTCTGCTCAGACATTTCAACCCTCTCCTCTGAGATGTAAATATTTTAGTGGCTGGTAAAATCCCAAGCGCTATGGGTCTCTCTGTTATACTCTCAAAACTACAGGTGGACTTATTTCATCTCAGCATTTTCACACGAGTCTGTGCTTTATTCCCTGTTCTTAAATCAATTTAAATGATTGTTTTTGTATTGTTGTGGCGTATACAAAGTTGCCGACTCAGCTGTAGCTGAATTTGAGTATTTCTTTCACTAGAAAAATCGATCTGGAGGTTAATAAGAAAAATGGAACGCTTTGATGGAAGTGCCGCAAAAGATTTTATAATTGCAGTTTTAATCTACTCCCATGTTTCACCTCATAATACCTTAATTAGCCTTCTTTGTTATTGATAAGTAGAATACCTTCATTGTCGTCGTAAATATTCCACTGATCCGGAGGCTGCCGGAAAGCCACAAACCGATAAACATTATCCATGGATATAGTTTTTAATATGATTCTCCTCCAAGGAAATGTCAGATATTTGTCCTGACGTAATATTTAGTAGAAGTAAACACATTAACAAGACTAAGATTCTTCAGCCCTGCTACTGGCTCCGTGTTGCACTGAGGAACAACGTTGTTTTGAGCGAATGCTAACATGCTCACAGTGCAGTGAAGGTATAACTAAAGTTATGATAGTTCATCCTGTACCATTAATGTCCAAAAATCCAATTTCATGACAACCCATCCAACAGCTGTGTTTCAGTGTGGACCACCTGAGCCAGAGCCGGCCCCGACCAATTTGGTGCCCGAGGCAAGATTTGTAGCTGGTGCCGCTTGAATCGCAGCCAAAAAACTCACACGGGGAGGCAGAAGGCATATCACACACAATATTTCTCAAAATGATGTTAAAGGTTATTCCTCAAACAGGCAGGCAACCCAGAAAATGGGGCCTATATATAATAGGCTTCATTGTTATGTTGTTGTGGACTTTTTTTTGTAATATTTAAAAATACTAGTAATAAAATAGTATTTTTAAGATGAAAAAAAAGTTGTACATTTTGAATAAAGTTTCCTCCCCTCATTTGGCGCCCATACCCCCCATAGAGCCACGCCGCTAGCATGCCTAAACTATTTATTTATTTATTCATTATCAAGGACTTATTGAAGCCTCTGGGTCGTAGTGTGAGCTTTGACCTTTTAGAGGGCATTCACGAAATCTCTCTCAAACCCGGCTTTGAGGGCTGTCAGACCCCCGGCAGCCCTCCGCGGTCTTGACCGCTCAAAGCTCCCACTTTTTCCACCCGCTGTCTTTTTGATGTGCTTATCACCATCAGGCCAGCAGCAGCAGCAGCAGCAGCAGCAGCAGCAGTTCAGCCCTCCTCCCTCAACATGTGACTTTGTGTCGGGATTGTTTTAGGAAACTTTCCGGGGGAACTTTTCCTCACTGAGTGTATCTTGGCAAACATAACTATCATTTGAGGCTTGCATAAATAGTCTAGACCCAGAGTATGATTTCTTGGTACAGTAGAGCTTTCAGTGACCGGCATTCCCATTTTCTCTACACTCAAGCCAAACTACTGCTGTGGCTCTATGGTTGGCGATATTGCTCTGTCTTTCTGTTTGTCGGTTGGTCAGCCCACCACTTTGATACTGAAATATCTCCACAAGATTGGATGGATTAATATGAAGTTTTGTACAGTTAGTTGTGGTCCCCTGACTTCTCCTCTAGTATCACCAGAAAATGTACATTTTCTTTGCGTTTTAGTGAAATATCTTGAAAACTATTTGATGGATTGCCATTCAAATTGTGGCGCACACGTTCACGTTTACCTCAGGATGAATTGCAATAACTTTGGTGTACCTCTGACTTTTTATCAAGCACCATCATCTTTTCATAATGTCAGTTTGTCCAATACTTTTATTTATAACCCAATGCCTGCAAGCATTAGCGTTAGCACCACTGTGCCTATTAACGCCTCACGGAGCCGAAAACTCTCGGTCTTCTTGTTGATTATTTGGATACATGTGGTGCTAGTGTTTCTTTCTTCCTTCTTTCCAGGTGTTGGAGGTGCCCTCTGGGAAGCTCCTGGCCACCCTGCTGGGACACACCAAGACGGTGCTGCACTGCCGGTTCACCCAGAACGGCCAAACACTTATCACGTCTTCCGAGGACACCACCATAAGGGTAAAGGCTGAACTCCTCTCCTCCCCCTGTTGCTCCCTTCCTCTCCGTCTGCTTTTTGTTTATCTCTGTTGTTCCTCCCATTCATCACCCTCTCGCTCTCATCCTCACCATCTTTTCTTGCCTAATTCATGGCATGATCTTTCACTTCCTGTCATAACCTGCGTCCATTTTTCTTCCCTGCTATTGATTATTTTTCTGCCCCACATCCCCATTCCTCACCTTGAGTAAAACCGCCTCCTCTGCAGAATCCCTCACCCTCAGTGTTTCAGGCCGCGGTGGTGCTTCCACTTTCCCCGACCTGTAACACTCTACCAGCTTCTCTGTCTGCCTCTTCACCTCTCCATTCTTCATCCCCCTCTTTTGTCTCCTTTCCTTCCGTTTTTCCCTCTCTTTGCCTTCGGCTGTGCCGCTCTCGATAGCTCTTTATCTCCGTCCCGTGTGCAGCTGTCTGTGTTTGTGCGTGAGGATGTGTGTGTATTTCGGGCCGTTATGGTCTGTCAACCCCCACCGTTCATGCTCTGTTGCTCATTTCCCCCTTTCCTCTCATCTCCTCCTCCTCCTCCTCCTCCTCCTCCTTCTTCATCTTTTCTTTTTGCTGACAGACCGTCCACTGCAGCACTTCCATCCGTCTCCGTCAACGCAGCACCTTGTTCCGTATTCATGCGGCTGCTGCCTGTGCCATCGCTATTCTCGGACCGTCCGCCGCTCATTCAGAAGCTATTCAGATTCATGCTGTTTGACATGTGCTCGCTCGGAAATGGTAGTGTGTATTTAGATGTTAATGCAGACACGCAGTGAATGTAAAGGGATGAAATGACACTGATGTTGGCTGGTGATGGATTCTAACCTTTGGGCCAATGACAGATTATATTCAGAGGGAGAAAAGGTGCAACATTGCACACAAGGGCATGATTGATGGGATGATCTGGCTGATTCTGTCTGTCCGGCCCCCCATCTGGGAGCTCAGTTGAACCCTTGTTTTCATAAAACAAGCAGACAGATGTGCGGGTCCATAGATTTAACTCCACAGATGCTTTCAAGAGCACATCTAAGCTGGGACGTGATCAGCAAGACAGGAAATCTAAAAATCGACACAAAGACCAGTACAAAATGTTCTGATCTACTATACATACATTCTACAGCACACGAGGCTGCACTGCTAATTTGTGGCAGTTTCTTTTTCTTCACTTTTCTTTCCGGGACGTTTTTGAGAGGACTGGAAATATTTCTGCCCTTGCTTTTATGTCCTGTCATTGAAATGTTCATGAATAATGTTTGTATCTGAAGGAAAATTCTATTATTTCTTAACCTGGATTTTATTCTTAGAATTGTATCCAGTCTGACTTCTGCTCTTTAAGATTTGGGAAACACAAATATGACCCAGCCTGAAATCTGAAACTGGTCACAATTATGAAAAGAACCGGTTTGAGAAATACCAGAAGTTTCCCTCAATAGCCCCGCTGCTGCAAAACCAATATGTCATCCTGTAAAGTTGCTTAAAAAAAACAGAACGAATCCTAAAAATATCCGGACTAGACTGATCTTTAGACCATGCTAAACCCTTACAGACGGGCATTTTGGTTCTGTTCGGATGCTAAATATTGTGGGTGATTAACCCAAGGAAGTCTGCGGAATTACATACTCGCAGACCGCTGCACAGGCACGTGCTGATATCATTGTCACTTATCAAAAACACTTGTCAAACACTGTAACGGTGGAAATGTATTTCTCTGTTGCCGCCTGTAGGTGTGGCGCTGGCAGTCTGGCGAGTGTAAAGTCCTGCAGGGTCACAAGGAACAGGTCAGATGCTTCTCTCTGCTCTCCACTGACACAAGACTGCTGTCCTGGTCCTTCGATGGCACCGTCAAGGTGACGCTCACACAGACTCACAATACAGCTAACATCTGCATGAAATCATACAGGAAATAATCTCTCGCTTTCTCTTGCCCACTAAAAGATGTGGGACCTAGAAAGTGGAGAGAAGCTGCAGGACATCGAGGCTCACCGGGGAGCCGTCCTGTCCTGTCACGTCTCGCCAGACGGATGCCTCTTCGCCACCACCTCTGCTGACAAGACTGCTAAGGTTCATCACTTACACACACACACACACATGCTCACGGGATGAGACATATCTGTTTGTGCTGCCAGTAACAACGTGACCTATTACACATCAGCGTCTCCCCCCCCTCGATCCGCCGTCCGAGCTCATTACTTACGGCACATACACACCGACGCGTTGCTGTGGGTGATATCTGGGACTGCGTTTCTCCAGTAGGGAGGCGAGGGGCCGTAGAGATCAGCGTGCAGCAGATGGCCTTGGGCCTGGTGAGTTAGCTGCAGGTCAGTCCGTCCTTCTACACCCAGGTCCAGTGATCATTAAGTCTGACTGCAGCTCGTGGACTTGCTGACCCCGCCAGCCTGGCAACAAACCCACCTCCAGGTCTGGATGTATTTTTTTGCCCGGGTTGCCGTTTACCAACACCGCTTCGCTTGACTTTGCCATGACTTTGACAGACTCAGCGGGCTGTGTTTTTTTTTTTTTTTTTTTTTCAACCTTTCCCCTAACAGCTCTAAAATCATCGCTCTTCCTACACATCATCCACAAAAAAAGGAACCCCATAGCACAGTACACGCCGAAATCTGGCTCCCTCTCGACGTCCTTCATTTCCTTGGATCGCGGAAACAGGGCTGTGGTGCGCCGTTAGATTTATACTTCTCTGTCCAGTGTTCAACCACGGATGACAACCCCCTGTTCCTGAATGTCCAGTATTAGAAACATCGCAAAGCCGCTCTCTGGCATGTGCTAAAGCAGTTGATGTAGAGCCACTGCCACCGAGTTTCACACGGGAATTTGGATTTGGTCGACACTCGCTGTTAGAACAGCCACTGGGTCGGCAGCCAACCTGGCTTCTGTCAATGGACGGTACTGAGAGAGAGAATGTGTGTTTTATGGATTTGGCAAAGATGATAATTGAGGTGTGTGTGTGTGTGTGTGCTATGGGGCTGGTAAGCAGCCAGTCACATAGCTCTCCAGACCGAGTAGGGGCTTTGGTAGCTGAAAACACACACAAACATAAAGTCCCCGGTCTCCATCTATCTAGAGGTCAGACCAAAAGGCTCAGCCATGAGGGTCTTTTGTTGAGCGCCACAAAAAGATGCAGAGTTCTCAGTTCTGCTCACTCCTTTTCCTCCACCGTTCTCTCCGTCCCCCACCCCCCTTTTCCTCTTTTTCTTTCTTCCTTTCTCTACTGACCTTCAGAAGGATGGGACTGTGTGTGTAGACATAGTTAGCCGGCTGCCAAATGAAGTGTCTAATTATGAGCCGTGTTATTTTCTGTGCCGCACAGGATGTGATCGGGGGGGTAAGGAAGAAACACACAGAGGGAGAGAGAGGACGGGAGAGAATGGAGGAATAGAAAGAGAACAGTGGATGAGAGACAGAAAGTGAAGAAAGGAAAATCCAAACAAAGTGAGAGAAACAAAAGCGTGAGAGAGAAGTCATTAACGGTTTCATCATTCGGATGCAGAGGAGCTGAAACAACATTAGCATTTCGCACGATTATTAACTCCTATTTATCTCCATAAGACCTATTAACAGGTGATGGCTGTTTTCATCCCCAGAAATATAACATATTATTATTTTTACCTGTTATTCCCAGGTATACACTGCTGTGTTGGTATTTATAATTACTCTCCTATGGGACTTAGTCACTCACTTCAGTTCTATTGCAATGTGAAAATGAAGTAAATGTATCTACCGGTAATACAGCTGATAATTTTTAAATAAGTCAGAATGTGTACATTCTTGGTTTTGGAAAATTCATTTCAGAACCGATTTCTGCTTTTTCAGTCTTCTTAACGCGTTACTTTCTGCTCCTAGTTGTGGCACTGTGAGTCCTGGCAGTGTGTCCACACACTGGGCGGCCACCAAGACTGTGTCCGAAGCTGCCGATTCTCCTGGGACAACCGACGCCTCGCAACAGGAGATGACAATGGAGAGATTCGGGTGCGTGTCTGTATCTGCAGAGAGACCCTGCCCTCTGTCTGTATATTCAGATTTTGCTGTGTTCAGGACATTTCTATAAACAAAATAAAAAAAGCCACGAGGTGCCAGATTATAAACTCACATAGAAGAGGAAGCTACGAAAATGGCTTGTGGCTCATTAGGCTTGTAGTGCTGTTGCATTGTTGGAAATCGACCTCAGCTTCAGTGCCTGAATGCAAACAGCTGAAGTGGAGAAACTGTAAATGGGAAGCGGAACATTTTAAGAGTTATGAGGCAAATGAGGTAGTTAAGAGAAGAGTAGAGGCATCGATGGAGGTAATCTGGAAGAAAGTACAGAGGCTGCAGATGAGAGGAGAGGACAGACTTCCCACTGCGCCTCCTGCCTCGAGATACTCGCATCAGTGTGTCCACACACCAAATGGCATGTTGCTGTGTTACTAGTATGAAACCATCTAATTTGCAATGCAACATACAAAAAACGCAATTACAGCAGTCATCATTTCTTCCAGAGATCACCCCATAATTACATCTCATCACTCATTTAGATAAAGTGCTTACTAACACACCGTGATTGCTGCAGCGCACACGAGAATGGGGGGGGAGGGGCGGGGGGATGAAAGGAAGGAGGCAGGGCTCCTTTCTCAGATGAGGGAGCGGGAGCTGCATGAGGTGCAGGTTGTGCGAGGAAGTTGGGATGATGAGAGCAGGAAGAGGAGGAGATGTCTGACAGTGGGAGGTGAAGGAGAGGACTCGGGCTGCCAAATTGGATCCCCAAGGCTTTTGAATCTGCAGCGCTTGTACACAGACACACACACACACACACACACACACACACACACACACACACACACACACAACGTAATTGAAAAGGTAGGAAGATGTGGATTCGCCGCCGGTCAGCCGGCAGTCAACAAGGGGTTAATGCCCTCTGGTGGCCTCTGAGCTGAACTGCTCCATTAGCCAGAGACGGACGAATTCATCAGATCCAATTACATAAACCACACTGAAATCTCACCCCTGTTTCTATGGAAACAAATGTGAGTCACTCCGCACAAAAGCATGCCAAGTGTTAAATATAGCTGTACGTGTGATGTGTCATTGTCAAACGGACATGGCATGTGAACAGTTGCATAACAGCTGCAATCAACATGATGTGCTTGCACAACCCTCGTTTGAGGTGCGTTATGGGTAATTTCTCGTTGCGATTCACACTGAATATCTGTGCAAAGTCTCTTCGTTTTGGATTTTACATCTGATGCCAGAGAACATGCTTGAAAAGAGTCGCCGGTTATGATCTCCCCTCTTATACGACCACCTGTTATCACATAATCAAAATTCCGTACTTGTCATGTGACGATAACGACTAAACCATCCACAACAACTGGGCAACCTCCAGCCGCTGATGCAGGCCATCAAATGCCAACACGGCTCACATCAACACAAGCTAGCATGAATCCAAAAATATCTAATAATCACTTATAATGTAAAACGGGCCGTTTTCTTAATCCGTACGTTGGGTCTTGAGCGTTTCATTTCTTATGTCGGGTATCTTTGGTGTTCATCAGTGACATTTACTTTATGATTTTGTGTATTATGTGCGGCTGTCCATCGCAGCTCTGGAGTGTCAAGGACGGCTCTTTGCTGAGGATTTGTTCCCGTGACGGTAAAGACGGCATGGACTCGCTCCACGGAGGCTGGGTGACCGACCTGCACTTCTCCCCAGACAACTCTCTTCTGGTGTCGACTGGCGGCTACATCAAGGTATGTTCACACAGACTATCGGACTCGTATGGATACTCAAAGTCACAGGGAAGAAGAAGATGTAGTTCGGTCGGTAGAAATGAGTCGTTTCTATATTGTGCTATAATCACTATTTGATTTAATGCCTTCGTTAAAAAAATCAACAGTGGAGCAGAAAATGAGGGACTATTGTTCTTTTTTTATTTCTTTGACAAATGAAATACTGCCCCGTAGCCCCCTCTTTAACCCCTAGGCTACCAGGACTCAGGAAGTCTAGCCACCAGAACTGCTACAGAGAGCGTTCACTATAATAGAGTATATTCTGATAGATATGCAAATGTAAGGTGATTAAAAGAGTAATGATTACTGTGGAAAATATAAATGGAAGATAAATATATAAAGGCTAGCATAGCCAGTAAAAGACTGGAAGTTAAGTCGTTTTAACAATGACCTCTTGGACTGTATTGTATCCACTGCATCAGCATGTAAGTAATATATTATGCAACAGACGAGCAGTTGGCACCTAAATGCACTGTTCCTCTTCCTGCCCACGCTCAAACTTCTGTAAATACTGTACACATGAAGTCATCTCCACGAAGTTATGCAGCATATTCCCGTCTGCATGTCTTTTTGTTTTTCAACAATATACCATTGTGTATGTGAGAGGTGGAGTTGAGTGAGATGTGTCTCAGTAAAATACAATGCACAAATGCCACCAACATGCACCAGTGTTACAGTAACCAGAGGAGCATTGCAGTGGTGCAGGTTTACATAAAAACACTCAATACCTGAGGGAGGGAGGGAGGGAGGGAGGTGTGTGTGTGTGTGTGTGTGTGTGTGTGTGTGTGTGTGTGTGTGTGTGTGTGTGTGTGTGTGTGTGTGTGTGTGTGTGTGTGTGTGTGTGTGTGTGTGTGTGTGTGTGTGTGTGTGTGTGTGTGTGTGTGTGTGTGTGTGTGTGTGTGTGTGTGTGTGTGTGTAGCTCTTTCTTATTACCTTCACTTTTACAGGAGATGGGTTCACAGAGCGGACAGTCTCAGCTGTACTCTGATTGGCTATTTGCCGGGCAATGATGTAATCCTCAAGGGAGAGCGGTTCTGATCGATGAGGCTTTATACCTCAGGTTACTTCTGATTCTGTGTGTGGGTTCGTTTTGTGCGCGCGAACATGTGCATGCGCGCCTTTGTTTGTACCCGCTTGTGTGGGTTGACTGATATGTTACTGTTGTAGGCAGTAGTTGCAGCAAAAACACATCGTAATCTCGTCACAAAGCCTAAAAATGAGCTCGTACTTAATGAGAAACTCGTGTAATTCTTTCACTTAATACCGTTTCTTTTAATATATATTTTAAGGTGTTCCGATTTTCCGAAAACCCATTATTTTTCTCTGAAGGTACACACAGCACATTTAAAGGGCAGAGAATAAAGTCCTCAGGAGGCTATTAAAAAGAAAGATGAGGCGCTAGAAAGGACACCAGACACCGTAGCGTGACATCACATGTGAGAAAAGAGACTTAAAGGTTTGAATTTACTGCCTTTATAGCAGGAAAGAGCACAAGGTCGCACTTGAATCGATGTGCAGCACACAAGAAACGGAGGATGTAGATAAATAGGGGCCACTTTTGGCTGAGTTCCAGAAATGTTATGATCATTTATGTCCATCGCTGTGTATATGCATTATATCTTGATATAGATTACATCAATATGTCTGCTGAGGTCAAATAGTCCCTGTAGCTTAAAGCATTACTTCTATATTTTGGGAAATATGCTTTTTTTTGCTTTCTTGCTGAGCGTAAGATGGGAAAATTTGAGATCACTCCATTACATCTGTGCGCTAAATATGAAGCTCAAGCCAGCAGGCGATTAGCTTAACTTAGTTTAGCGCTAAGACTGGAAGCAGGGGGGAACAGCTTGTCTGTCTCCGTCCAGCGTTTTTACATTAGATATATATTTAAGTAAAATAATGATGGTGTAAGAAGCCTGTTTTACCTGGAAACACAGAGGTCCACTGATATACCCTTTGATTTGTTTATATCTTAGTAAACTTAACATTTATTTCATATATTCAAATGAACAGACGGGGCTGCCGTGTTTGACGCACTAAAACAGTGCTCATCCTCTTCTTTTTTTTTTATTTTTATTTTTTTCCTGTTACATCACTATGACAGTCATCATTATTCTGGGATTTGGCTAACGAATCACTCCATTACTCTATTTCCTGCTCTCTCTCTCTCTGTTGTGTTGACTTGATGGATCAGCATGTGGATGTGAGGAGCAGTGATGGATTATTATGGCTGTCTTAAAGGGTGAACCCCCCCCCCCCCCCCCCCCCCCCCACACGCGTCGCGAGCTTTGATTGATTAATCGCACCGCGTGTCGGCCGGACAGCTATGAGAGGCCATCCTGTCTGTCATAGTAATTACTCTGACAGAGTGTGTACCTCTTATGACAGATGATATAGACCGCAGAGTGAGGAAGCATGATAATAATCTGGGTTAATGATTACTGCCAAGGCGTATATCTCCGCGCTCGCCTGTTTTAAATCATAGCGTTTAAACAGACCTGTGAGTATGTTGATATAAAAAAAAATCCTCTTTCATCCCATCGCTGGTCCATGTTTCAGAGTTCTAGATATGACAATGAAAAGGGAAGGGTGTACCTACATGAATATGAAGCAAGAACACCAGTGTGCTCGGATAAGATATTTACCGACGTCTAAATAAATCACGGGACGTTGTAATTATTTTTCTGTCGGTCTTGGCAATCGTCTGAATGTCGTCATGAGGGTATTTGGTTTGTATTCATCCTCAGCTGGTGTAAGGCAGAGATTTAATTATGGAGGATCAGTGGGATTGTATTAAATGTGCATTTGGATCATAGATGCAGACTGATTGATATTAAAGTTTGTCTTGGATCCTATAAAAGCTCTGAACAATGGCTTTGCTTCATGGCAACAACTTTTTCTGTTCTACTTAGGAAGTAGAAGTTTGAAATCAATTTTCACCACATAATAATAAAATAATACAGTGGTTAAAAGACTTTTATTGTGGAAAATATTTCTTGTAGTGCGGAACCCACAGAGAATGATTATCCCACTCTGCAGGTCCCCTCAGCTCAACGGAGCGTTTTAGCGTCTTTCAGCTCATTTGTTGCTTTTCCGGCCTTATCTTTGTCCTCGTTCCGCTCTCGTCAGCGTCATTTTCTGATTTTCAGTGGAGGAAGTTCTAAAACTCGACTGTACGCTATACTGTATCAGCTCGCAGCTCTAAACATCAGAAGCTCTTCTACACAATGAGTCGGTGTGTTGCGGCTGCTGAACAGAACGGTGTTGTTATTGGTCTCAAAAGAGCAGGAGAAGTGACGGCGGGTGATGTCTCCCATGGTTCTCTCAGTTGATGGGTTGATATGATGCAACGCGAGGCTCCATGTGTTGACGTGATGTGTGTTTTGTTTTTGTTTGTCCCTGTGGTTTTTGTTACTCGTCTCTGTCAGTACTACTGCCTTAATCATCTCTCGAGCTCCTTTTTTTTTTTTTTATCGCTTCGTGTCTTGTTGTCTCTGTTTTATCACTGCCTCCCTCTGTATGGTCGGGTGAATGGTGTGAGTGTAATTAAAAGCAGCGGGCTATACGTGCTTGTCCAATCCCCCGTTGGGTGGAGGTACCTGTGTAGAGTGTTTAATTAAACATTTCTTACGCCTTTTATCACCGATTCTTCACTTCACATGATACAAAACCTTAACATATGGGCTTGTGGCGGTGCATTTGGTTGTCAAATTATAAGCTGACATGCCTGGGAGCGGATAAGTGTGTGTGTGTGTAAGTTTCTGTGTGTGTGTGTGTCAGGGTGTGATGAAGTGATGCCGTCCAGCCCTCTGAGAGAGGCTGTTACATCGCACACTGACTCCCATCAGTCCTCCTCCCTTCTGCTCCGGGTCGTGCCAGGAAACGCTGTACCTGTCTCACACCTGGCCTTGACGCAAACACACTCTCTCCGAAAAGGCTACGAGACGAGCTGTCACAGTGCCATGATCCGAGAGGGAGGCGGCTGGTGTGAAAAGGCTCACCCTGACCACACACACACACACACACACACACACACAGGCCCAGCAGCCCAGAGTAATTCACACCAAGTCGTCATGTTGCAGACAAACCGGCAATATGCTGTAGATGTTGACACGGAGCTTTCAAACTGCCTATTTTTACATTAGGAACAGTTTCTCAGGGGCAAAAAAGTGTTTTTACTGAGTGAACAGAGACATAAAAGTCCTCCTGTTTCAGTTTGAATGGAGTGAATGATGCAACCATCATACCCTGAATGATTTAATTTTTTTTAGAGGTCTAAAATCTGGGAGAGGAATCCTCTATCTGAGCTTGTTGGTGCATATGAATCCCTGTATGCTGCTCATACGGCACGTTACCGCTGATAACGCCGTCTCCACCCAAGGCGTCGTTGCAGAAGCATAATCCGTTCGGTTTGTTAATAATCTGTTGATATTACAGCAACTTCTCTCCTTGGCTGTTGGAAAACTTGCAATCTCAAGTCATCAAAGTATTTTGTCACAATTTCAAAATGACACCTCCTTCAGTGATGACAGGTTTCCAGCAAAGACGTGAGATTTGAAGCCTTATTTTAGTCAGCCACAACTTAAAAATGTGTGATACCACTGACTGTACCTGGCCTCCCAAGGGTTGTTGCTGTGGAAATATAATTATATTATTTTCACTTCAGTACTGTTTGCAGCAATGTGCATCAAGACAGCAGCATACTTAGTGTGCTAGTAGAGCACAAGATATGAAAAAAGAGGGACATTGCTCATCAAAACATTGCTCCACGGAGCCACTAATGGTCCAAAACACATATAACTAAAAGACCAAAAGGGAAACCATGTTGAAACCTGAGCTGTAGATTCATCAATGGCGTCCAACCCAGTGAAGAACATGTCAACTCTGAACTGGAACAGGACGGAAGCAACTCACTGTTGCTTTTCTTATTCACTCGCATGTTCCCACACTGACATTTGTAGCACACACACACACACACACACACACACACACACACACACACACACACACACACACACACACACACACACTTCCAAACAGTGTATCCCCAGATGGATGGGAGTGTTGTAGATGACAGCTCTCCCCTGCCACCAGTGTTGTCAGACATCACTTATCAGCCAAGCCTGTGATGGAGGAGCAAGGGAGGAACACAATTTCACCTTATTTCACCTTATCTCACCTTCTTACGCTTCCCTTCCTTTCATTCTCTATTTTTCCGTCTCCGGGTTCCCACCAGACCTGCTCTTTCTGTGTTCTCCTCTAATGTTCTCTCTCCGTTTCACACCTGTACCTTCTTTCTGCTGTCGTTTTCTTTGTCTGTCCACCTTTGTGACCATTAGGATTACAGCCGCCCTCCCCAACGCTCCCAAGCTATTTAAATAATCACACATCTGCATGTGATGCTTTTTAAAATAATGATGCTTACGTTGCACACTGGGTCAGTTTAAAGCCATTTCAGACCACTGGAGATTTCTTTCACCCGTCAGGTCTCAGTCTGTCGCTCCCCTGCTTTCTCTGCCATCATCGTTAAGCACATCCTAACGAGGCCTCAGCGGCTAATGAACCGTAACAGCCGGTCGGCACTCTAAGCAAGTCTCGAAGTGAAGCGGGGACGGAGGACGGGGAGATGTGATGAAATGAAGGAGCGAAGGTTGCGTTGACCTTCCCTCAAGAGATATTTGATGGACGGAGGATCTGTCAAAGATTAAGACACAGTTGCGTGGCAGCGAGCGGTGCAGGGCTGCGCAAAAAAGGACAGCCATCAGCCTCTCTGAGGGATGGATGTGGTATCGAGCAGTCAAAACGCTTGTATAATGAGATTGACTAAGCTATTAGTGAATGTGTCTCCATTCTCCTCCCTTACTGGCAAAGACCTCAGTGCTATCTCTCGAGGCTACACATCAGTAAGTGTTCATTCGTCTTTTTTAGGCTAGAGTTATGTTGCCATCCGCTGCCTCAGACTTGTTCCAGAAGTCAGAAATACAACCTTAAGATCTTTTTTTTCTTACAGTAAAATGCCTGTTTACACAAGAACATATTTAAGTGGCAAAATGCAACAACACATATGTGCATTTTTATGAAGTAGTAATTCATTAGTTTAAAGTCCATCCCCTCATAGAGAAATGCTACTTTTAGACTCTCGATTTATCCCGTCAACATTTCACTTCTAACTATATGTCCACAGGCCTGTACTTCAACAACACACACTCATTCAGGCCCGAGTGGTTTAAGGTAAATCATGGCAGGCTTTTAATGTCAGATATATTGTAAAACTGCCACATTTTCCCACTGAATTGGACTCGCAGACAACAGTTCAGCTTTCATTGCTGTGTCACAGTTTTACAATATGGCTGACTTTGAGTGCCATATATATAAATATTTTATCTCCTCGTACAGGACAGACCTGCAGGAGAGTTTTGACACATGTCTGGTGCTGTAGTAAGGAAAGATGTACTGCAGTGTTGACTTTATTTTTTGTTTTATGTAAAGGTGGTAAATGCAAAATGTAGTCCATATCTATTCCCTCTCAACATGGAGACGGCTAAGCCGACGGCTAGCAGCTAACAGCGCTAACAATGCAACAACGGCGACCGTGCTGACCGAGCTAACAGTGCTAACCGGAGGGGGAACCGGAGGGGGAACCGGAGGGTACGCTTCCGCGACGATGCCGTTGGTTGTGATGGCGTTATCTAGCTAACATGCACGCGCTGCCGGACCGGCTATGTAAACAAAGCACAGAGAACTTCAGATTACAACACACAAACGTGGCGAGCAGCTTCATTCTCGGCTCAGGACGCCTTTACTCCACTACATTTTTACAGAGCAAATAGTTGTTTGCTGCTCTATTAATGCTCCGAATAGAAAACCTTTAAAGACATGAACACAGGACGCTTTAAAAATAGTCTATTGATCTACTTTATTAATAGCTGCGTCAGTTCTTGTTTCAACCAGGGAGTTGGCTGACTTTTTAGTTTTCTCTTTTTGTTGCTCTTTTAATGTTTAAGCTCTGCTTTGAAGAAAACTTCCTGGACACATTACCTGCAACAGCAATGACTGAGTTCCCTCACAGGGTTCATTAACCTTTCATCTGATCCCGCAGCTGCTTTTGCATTTGCGTAGCAACATAAAGACAACACCTCTTGGGTGTTATTGCTTCTGTATGTTGGTTTACAGGCTAGTTGCACCACTTGGCTTTTAATTTGATATTTGCACCCCCACCTCCTTCAGAATGGGTCCGTAGATGGAAATAACACAATTTGATGACTGCTGTTTCTGATGGGACGTGTATGCAAATGTTACAGGCCACCGTGTTGGTTCAGGCCGCGTTCGCACTTTTCATTTCATTCAATGCCTTTCTCCCGTCACGCTGTTTCAGAAGTAAGCACCCCGTAGTGCTGGTCCAGCGTAGCAGCAAGACCTGCCTCTAAAAATACCTGCACGCACTCATCAGATGCAAAGCAGCTCGTGAAAAGTGCATTTATCTTTTCCCTCAGAATCATTTGCTCTATTTTTCCCCATCCTTTTCTCTTTTTCTTATTCCAGAGACGCATTTAAACACGCACACGTTCCTCCTCATGCGGTCAAAATGCATCCAGATTAGATGTGTTTTTCCATGAGGTCCTCGACTTCACACACGAGAGACAAAGCAAGAGTGAAGAACTTTGAAAGCGTTGAGCTTGGAATGAATGTGCCCTGGTTTCCGTGCTCCTGTTGTCAGGCTTGGGGTATAAACACAGGCTGGTGAAATATTTATCTGTCTCTAGGAGGTAGTCGTTTCCTCTGCGTTGCTCATTAAGCCAGGGTTAATTGTCTCTCTGGCTGCAGAAGAAGGGCCTTTGTGTGCGCAAATCACACAGAGACGAAATGAGGCACAGTGGAGATGGGAGATCAGTGATGGAGGATGAGGTGGAGGGGGCTGCTGGTGGTGTGTGCTTTGTAAAATGCGTGGATGCACACACACTCATATTATACACACTATACCCTCCATCCTTCCAAACCAGCTGGTCAACTTTGTTGTTGTTGCCTTTGCGTGACATGCCGCTGTTAACTACCGCTACCATAAAAGTGTTCATAAAAGATCTGATCCACAAACAAATGTTGTATAAAAAGGAAAAGTTTTACATTTGTCTTTGGCAAGAAATACGCATGACCCCCCAGCAAGAGAGCGAATTGACATTTTTACACTTTGGTTTTTGATTAAAAGGAAGAGCTAATGTGTTAATTAGTGAGCGTTACAGGTGTTGGCAGATTTACTTGCCTTTTGACAGAGCCAGGCTAGCAGTTACCCCCTGTTTCCAGTCTTTAAGCTAAGCTAAGTTAAGCGCCTGCTGGCTCCAGCTTCATATTTACGGCACACTCGTCTTTTGATGCGTCTTGTTTTCTCTCTCTGTTTTCTTTTTATGGATCCGTCTCTTCCTCTGTGTGTGAGAGAAAGAACAATAAACAGGAGTAACAACCTCTCTAATCCAAGGATGTAAGATCTCTCTTCACTTTTAGTTTCCCTGCTCCCTACAATCCATATTCATTTCCCCCTTTTTTTTTTCTTTTTTTTATCTGTGATGAAAAAGTGTTGCCCGTGGGAATAAAGCAATGCAAGTGGCAGAAAATGTAAGGCCGCGTGTGAGAGAAAGATGCGTGGAGGATCGTCTGAGCATCAATATTTCAGTGGATAGAACCTTGGATGAATAATTCAACCTCAGTGTCACACTGTTTCCCCTCTGCAAGACTCTTGGCCTGGACACACACACACACACACAGACACTAATTCCCCCCACTTTTTCTTTCTGAAATGGAGGTGGCATTACAAAATCGCCTGAATCTACTCCAGCTGGTTCCCCCTCTTTCTTTAATCTCCTGCCTCCCTCCATTGTGTGCCTCCTGCTGGCTGTAGAGTCGTAACGATTTTCTATAAAGTGTAAAAACTGCAGCTATTCCCCCTGGACTCTGTTTCAAGCTATTTATGTAAGAGGAAGATGAATTACTTCCCTCCACCCGTCCTGAAAGACGCAACCGTGCGCCCGCTCACACCTAGAGCGCATCTCTCCGGCCCTCACAAGAACACACATGGACGGGTATTTCCGTTATGTAAGCGGGGCTGACTTTCCCTCAGGTAGCCCGAATAAGCAGACCTATTTAGCTTCAGGAGAACCAACGGCGGGCGCCTGTCGGAGCAGATTTAGTGCTCCTCCGCTGTTAGCTGAAATGAATCGGGGTCACTCGCATTCCCGGCTTCCCCAGATGTCATTTTGACCCGTGTGTGTGTGTGTGTGTGTGTGTGTGTGTGTGAGCGTGACACTGAGAGGGAGCTTATCTGAACATGCAGAAGGGCTTTATAGATAAGAGGATGACATATGTGTATGTTAACATCAATATTCTTTAAAATACAATCCTGCAAAATTGAATTGCATGGGGACACTAAATATTAGAAACACCTGTAACACAATTCAACAGCGCCACAAACCTCCAAACTATCCTTCCCGTCTGACCAATAGATGCCTTGTTACATGAAACAGCTCTGTTGTGTTACTCATGTTGCTATTTTACTGTTTTCGTTTGTCTCTTTTTTTATCTTGTTTTTGTCTGCTGGCGTTTTATATTTAAGGATCCCTTGATGATTGTTTTTTTAATGTACTTTTTTTTTTTTTTTACTGTTGCCCTTTATCTTATTATTGCCGTCGTTTTACCCTTCAATGGAATGCAGTTTTTGTTTGAATTTGATTTGATCAAACGCTCAGAAACTTAAATAGATAATTCTGTCAAAACAATCGAACATAAATTAAAGTAAATCGCTAACACTCGGTTCCACTGAAAGTCAATAAACGATATAATGATTTATTTTTCACTCCTACTCGGCATGTTTTTACCTGGAGGTGATATCAATTCAACCTTAATTATATTATTCCCTTATATTACCTGCATTCGTAAAATGAATTTTAGATCATAATCTACACATGAGTGGGTCATTTACATGCCAATGCACTCGCGTCTTTTCTCAATAAATATCTCCACTGAGTCCCATCTGTGTGTGTGTGTGTGTGTGCCTTGCATTAGTATTCACGTAGCGTGGAGCTCAACATTGTCGTAAGCCCATTTTCCGAAACCATCCTCTGAGTTAATTTCAGCAGCCTCAGCACAGGGGGGAAGCGAGAAGGATGCGCTGGATGTTCAGAAAATATTTCAGTGTGTAGCTGTTGTTATGACAGATGTGCTCTTTAATCTGAATCTGCTGCTTTGTTCAGTGCACCGTTCTGTGTTTGTATGTCTTCTATCTTTTACCTCTCTCCCCATGTGCACCTTGATTTTCTCCGCTTTTTCTCCATCTTCAACCAAAGAAATCTCACTGTTTCTTTATTCCCCCTGTCTCTTTATTTTTGTCTCCCACTCCTACATAAACATGCATCCAGTCTAGTCTCGTCACCGTCCTCTGGTGTAAATGATTCAACGTAGTGATTTTCCCCTCATAGTGAATCCAGTCTGAAGCTAACATCATTTTCACACTTTCTGTCCACACATATCCCTCCATCCCACCGTCGAGCCAACTGACACTTTCAAACATTTATTCCGCACCGGCTCTTTTTCTCCGTGCACCGCATCTCTCTGCTAATCCCCTTTTTCTATAACCAGTTGGAGTTGTGGAGTGTTTGTTCCCCCCTTTTTATTCTCTGTTTTGTCACAGGGTTTCATCTTTCGTCTGTTGCTTTTGTTTGTCCCGGGATTCGGTGTTGTTGTTCTTCGACTCTACTTGTTCTCTCCCTCGTCTGTTCGGCTGTTTATTTCTGTATTTATACATGCAGGCATCTGAGTATTATTTCTTTGTCTGTGCTGTCAGTGTTTCGGCAGCCAGCAGCCATCTTTTCCTCGCGTTCGGATGCAATTACGCTTTAACCAAGCGCCTCGTTCCCTCCTCTGATACCGGCTCTGTTTCTATCCTTCTATCAATCGCAGCTTTTATCTTCTGTTTCTTTCTTCATCTCTCCCCCTCTCTTCATCTCTGGACGAAACGATCCAGATTGAGTATATATTTAATGACCTGTACCAAACAAAGAGTATATGTTGCAGCCTTTGATGCTCTGAGTTATCAACCTTCAACAAAGACCACTTAATTTGTCCAACAAAATCATACATGGGGACATTCAGTGCTTTAAAATTGAGGCTGACTTGATGCGTTCTGTGACCTTGAAAAAAAAAATCCATGCTCACACACGAGATTATTTATTTTTCAGATCGTCAGTACTTGATGTTTAGCCTCTCTGTCGCCGTTGCTGGTGCAGCCTCTTAGCGCTCATCTTTAACCGACTCTGTGTAATAATCTGATTTAACTTGATCTTTTCACACGGAGTCGACCTAAAAATTGCATATGCCACAGGGTGAGGGATGAGCATTTCAGACGTGGATGCTCTTGGACGTCAAAACTGTCCATATGCAGTATTTTATAGTGGAGGCGCCTGGGGGGGGAAAAAGAGCTTTCAGCTACATGCAAGTAACTTTGTGCGCATTAACAGGGATTCTTCTAATTTCAAATCAGAATAGTAGACAAATAGCACAATCAGTATGTAGTGTATGTTAGCGTGTAGAGATGAAATGAAACATGCTGAAACTGCTGCCGCCACCCGTGTTCACATAAATGATCACGATGCAGTTGTTTCTCATCCTCTGTGCATCAAAGACCTCATGCTGTGAGTCCAGGTATCTTCAGAGGATGTGATTAATCGTGTTTAAGCCTGTGATTCAATCTACGTTTGTTTATTTATGAAGCATGTAGAAACAAAGAACTTAATTAGTTTGACTACATGTTCACTCTCAAGTCGAGTCACACAGATGAATCAAGGTACTGTGTACATTAACTTTACATTAAGTATGTTTCACAGCGTGCGTTGTAAAATGTTTTACTGTGGGATTCCTGGGGGAGTCTAGGGCCAGAGAGGGACGCATGTATGAGCAGAGAAACCATGAAATATTAATACCTGTGGGTCAGCAGGCCAACACAACATGTATGTAGGTTTATTGTTGGATCTGACCTGTGTAAAGATGTGGAACCAGGACTTAACTTAACTTCGACCCAGCTCATGCCCAATATTTATATTTAGTCAGCAGAAATGGGGCCAACCTCCTGCAGCAACAGAAATATGCGGGGCCATTTTTTGCGCATGCTCACACACACTCACACACTCTACAGCATTACAATCTGGGGGGAAACAAATGGAGAAAACCTAAGGCATACATTGTGTTTCGCTGCCATATCAGGGATATGCAAATGAGCTCCATTTTAATGATGTGGAAGGTTTTGCATGATTAATGGACTGCGTGTGTGCGTGTGTGTGTGTGTTAGGATTGTTCTGTAAGCTAGGCATCTGTTGCCGCCACCTTTTCTGTCCGTCCGCCTGTCTGTCGAGAGACTGAGGAGTTGGCCTGCTTTCTTTCCCACACACACACACACACAGAGAGCCACTAAAGCTTTAGAAGAAAAACAGACGACAATATTAAATTCATGTTGTCTTTTTTTAGAGGGACAATTTTGAGTTATTATGGATATTGTCAAAGTTGAATGTGTGCACGCGCACACACACACACACACACTATCACGCCAGACTAAATTGACTTGATGTGCCTTTGATGAATCATCAAAATGTCATCTTTAGACCAAGATTAAATGGAATCACTTAGGAAAACTGGTGGGGGAGATGTGTGTGTGTGTCAGTATCTGTGTGTTTGAGAGAGCCCGAGGGTGTGTTTGTGTGTGAGTTTGACTCTGGTAATAATACTATTAAATTCATCATGGTCTCCTTGGCAGCGAATATAAAGCTCTTAGTCGTTCTCTCTCTTCCTGTCTTTGTCCAGAGTTCTAATTCAGATAAATGCCACTTGTGCCTGTTACTGTGGATCAACTAGGTCATGCATTAGCAATAGTTTTTAAACATGTTTGATTTTATCATAGCCAAAAAAAAAAGAAAAAAAGATGGGTTTATAGTTGGAGCATCTTGGAAAAGCGGTGATAAGCGGTATCCAATGAGAGTGCAACAGGAAACCAGGGGGCGGGAAGAAGAGGGCAACAGTCACACATACACATGAATGTTGAGGTCATTTGCTTTCAACAAGATCTCTGCAATTTGGAAAAATCTTGGGACAAAAAGCTTCAAAACAGCGTCGTAAAGCTTCACTTGTAAAAAAAGTGACGCTACAGCCAACAGCAGGTTAGCTTAGCATAAAAAGTGGAAGCTTGTAGCGTAGCTCTGTCCAAAGGTAACATTAACCCACTAACCAGCAACACCTACAAAGCTCGCTAACTGACATCCTTCAATTTCTCTGATTATTTTTTCCAGGTGAGCAACAACACTGTTCAATAGTCTCTCTGTCTTTCTTTCTCCGTCTGTTGTCCAGTGGTGGGATGTGGAGAAAGGCGAGGCCCTGCAGACCTTCTTCACGACGGGAACGGCGCTGAAGAGGATCCACGTCTCATCCGACTTCTCCACCTTCGTCACCATCGACAGCATCGGCATCCTCTACATCCTGCAGAGGGTGGTGTGAGACGTCGCAAACACTACATCTGCGGCCTCCCAGAACCACACACTTCTCAGATACTACGTTTACATTTCTACTGCGCTACTACTTTACCAGTTACCAGTAAGACCAGCTTTCAATGAAAAACTGCACCATCGCAGCTCAAAGAGTCGATGAAGACAGTAGATACAAATGCATAGCTTTTGTAGATAAAATAGAGCAAAATCTCTCCCTATAAAAATAAGGAAAGGTGCATTAAGAAAGCAGCATGCAGCGTTTGTGACGATCAGGCCTTTGAGTCGTTAATGCCCAATAAAGAGGTTAATACCAACAGGCTAAAGATATGTGATCCTTGCATCAAATGTGAATAATAAATGTTATTTGCATATTGCATTAGGGCTGAACGTTATTGCATGTGATGTGCGCTATCAAGCACGACCGCTGATTCGTTAGAAGTCATGAATTTGACTCGTCCACGCTGTGATGTTTTTGAACTTTCATCATGTTTATGTTTGATGGTTAATCTTGTGCGTCCGGTCTGAACTTGATCGTCACTATGAACAGTTTTGGGTCTTTTATTTACCCTGCAGGCCTTAGTCTGAATGTGAATACTGGAGGTTATGTGGGTTTTGCCTTTTTCTATCCACCAGCATAGACGGAATTTATGGTGCACTTTGATAAACATTAAAAATTGATAGTGAGATTAAGTTTTAACGATGAGAAAGCCTGCAAGTCTATCTGTGCATCCGAACTGTTTGTACTTTTGAACTTAGATCAGAATGTTGCAGTATGTGATTTATAATTTATAATCTAACTTCCACTTGCTCATGTTAAAGGGCATTTTAGTGCTGTATTCAATGTGACCGGTTTTATTTTGTACCAGTTCTTTTTATCGCTCTATACCACTTTTTACACCCGTTTTTATCGATCCAACTACTGAGCCTTTCCCTGTTCTGAGCACTTTGAAGCAGGAGTTACAATCTTTAATATAAGACTTTGCTAATGTAGCTTTGTTCAGACACGCGATAAAGTATCCTTACTTTCATTTGACAATACAGATGAGTGCTTATTCTCAAGTATGTGACAGAGAGGCTAGTGTCAAACCTATTCATCGCAGTGGGGATGATGCTGGTTACTGGATACCAGGTTGAGTAGGAGTAATAAGCACACAGCATCTCTGAACAATGCTGCTGTCATTTTCACGTTGTGCTCTTCTAGATTGGTGCTTTAAAGTCTGCATAAATTTAATCAACAGATTTCCTTCCAGTGAGGAGGTCTCTGACTTACAGAATTGCTGAATATTTATGTCTGCTCAGGATTTATTGACTCTGTTATATACGGTGTGGTGTAATGCGAGTGCAATTTATAAAAGATTAAACTACACGCGCTATGATGATGAGATGTGTCTGTCTTGATTTTGTCCCCGTTCAGGAGGGATTTTATTTCTCATTTCTTATGTCTTTTTATTGACAGAGAATCTGTGAATCTATCACTCCAGACACACGAGTATGAAAAAAATGTATATTCAGTAGAGGTTGAAAATGAGCTGTCCTTTATGCAGAAAATGAAAGCCTGTTAAACTTTCTGGAATTAGTTTTTCTTCAAAACAAATACTTCTATTAGCGTCATCTTATTGTGCGTTTCTGTGTGGCCTTCCCCGCCACACGGGGGCGCTGCGGCACAAACACGGCGTAATGAACATTGTGCTCGTTCCGGCTAAAATCAAAGACGTTGCATTATTCAAATTTGTACAATGTGTAATAAATGATTGTGAAATTCTAATGAAGTTGCTCCTGATTGAATTACTTTTTTCGACATGCTATACTGACTGTTTTTGACTTTTTTCAATTAGTTACTTTATTTTTAAAGTTGCTTTTTAAGTTACTTTATTTTTTAAGTTACTTTATTTTTTAAGTTACTTTTTAAGTTACTTTATATTTTAAGTTACTTTATATTTTAAGTTACTTTTTAAGTTACTTTATTTTTTAAGTTACTTTATTTTTGAAGTTACTTTTTAAGTTACTTTATTTTTAAAAGTAAAATCAGCATGTCGAAAAAAGTCAAAAACGGTCAGTATAGTTTTTGACTTTTCGACATGCTCTACTATGACGTTTATAACTGCAGCAACTCCCTTCATCAACACCACGATGGACTCCAGCGGGATTATGCCTTATCTGACCTCAGCATCATCAGCCCTCGATTGCCTTCCTTCAGGATGGAGTCCAATCGTCAAAGACGTTGCATTATTCAAATTTGTACAATGTGTAATAAATGATTGTGAAATTTTTTTAAGTTACTTTATTTTTGAAGTGGCGCGCTAGATGAAAACCAAGGCGGAGGAAGCGGGCTAAAGACTTGTCCAAGTTCTTGGAAAAATGCAAGTCTGTAGGAAAATACAAGTTGCAAATGAAAAAAAAACAGCAGCTACAGCAAGAATACCGAAGAAGAAGAAACAATCAACTCACCTGTGAGCGCTCCCTCTCATAACTGCAGGGCCTAATTAATTAGATTTCACATTTGATTTCCACATTGACGTGTAGTATCGGGGCTTATGAAGATCAAACCCACCCTTTGCAGAAACAACAACAACGACCATGTTAGAAAACCCAACTAACCTTGTACCGAGATCTTTCCCTGGGTAATATATGGCTGTCTTGATCTCGCCTCCTGTTTTTCATCTTGGGCACCAGCTCTGAATACTCGTGGATAAATCTGTCCTTTTTTATATAGATTTAGATTACTGACGAGCTCCAGCACACAACAAGAGGCCTTGTTATCTGGCCAGAAACAGGACGCCCATTACCTTCTTATCCTCTGACAGTAAACTTGAAACCATTTGTCTCTGGGTCTTTAGACGTTCTGGGCGCCGCGGAGCATCGTGGCTGCCAGTCAGATTTGGGAAGTGGTCCAATCGCGGCGCAAGACTTGGAGCAGCCATATGACATTCTAATGCAATGTCGCCAGCTGTCAGTTAGCCTTCAGTGCTTTCTATTTATATACTCTTAATTTAGCGGGTGATGTAAAGGCGGCCAGTCTTTCTGCTGCACAAACCTATACATCGGGGGTCGTGTACATCCTCAGTGACGTCTCAGCTCGATATTTCCCGCGATTTTTCATGGTTTCAACAGAGGAAAGAAATCATCGCGCCAAATTTTAGGTGGTGTCTTTCGTAGGTGGTGTATTTGGATGAATGCTGCGTGAAACACAAATGATTTTAGAGGAGGATTTAGTCGTGTTCCAGCCACTACGATGACTCACACTTGCATTAGTGCAAAGAAAGCTCAGCTGTCTGATTTTAGCATCCAGTTAGCCATGGCGCTACGTGAGGAAAGAACAAGCAGCTTGCTGATCTCATCTTTTTCTCTCGCAACCACAACTGTGTGGACTGCTTTGCCAAGATTATCAGTGTGATTTAAACATGTCTTATACTTTATATTCTTTTAAAAACATCTTGTGGCTTTTTAAAAGGGGGGGGGAAACTAGCAAATGTTGATTTCCATGACTTGTTTCCTCTTCTTTTAGTGCATCTCCGTCAACGCATGCATTTACACACCCTGCGGTCTCCGCGGGGAATGGTGTGAACTTCTTAAAGACCGGTTGAGGTGTGCGCTAACCTCATTAATTCTGCTCGCTCCTGCTTAATTAATCTTTGTCTGCCGCTGAAGTAATTACAGCTATCTGGCTGTCTGTGTGTGTCTACACACTGCTGACATCACCTTCCCCTCTCGGTTGCAGCTGGGCCAGGGTTTCCCCTCCTGCAGGTTCTGATGTCTGTCACACCGATGGTGACTGGGAGCCAAAGGGAGACGAGGCTTTGTCCTTTCAGCTCCTGAATATTGTCGGCCTTGTTAAAGAAATATTAAAGAAGTAAGTCTGCTGCTGCACTCTTCTTTTAACAATCCATTTAAAGTGTAAAGTTCAGAGGCCTACTAGCCTGATCAGCCTGATTTAACAGCAGTATCGGTTTATAGGTGTGCAGGCTAATGCGACTTTAAACCGCCCTAGTTTCCCAGTGAGAGGTCTGCAGTCGCACGTGGACTCCCAGGAGGTTTGAAACGGTTCAAAAAGAACTTAGCAGCAGACGGGAAGCCGGAGGGAAGCGCAGACTTATTTTGTTTTTATTTTCTCTGCTCCCCTCTCTTTCCTCTCATTAATTTTTCACTGCTTGCTGTTTTCTCAAGCTTGTGGCTCTGCGAAGTGCAGTCGTGCAAGCAGATTTTCTGGTGGCCAGCCAACAATACCGACACTTTGAAAAGGTGGAGGGGGATGGGAAGCTTAGATATGATCACACGTGTACGGCATCAGGAGAGAGAGAGAGGCGTTAGCTTGTGCTTGTAACTGTAATGTGTGGCAGCGATCGAGTCAATGTCTGTGATGTAATACGGCTTCCTACAAATAACAATTGCTTTCTTAATAAATTGGTCGGCTGGTTTTACTCCATGTTTTCCCAAAAATCCCACCAAAACACAATTTAAATCCGTCTTTTGACACTTTTCCAACTGTCGGCTGCACTCAAGCCTATTCGTTCCTACTTTAAAATGTATATTATGTAGGTTAACTAATTAACTAATTAGTACGTCAGTTACTCTCCTGATTAATTGATTTCTTGTTTTGTCTGTGAAATTGTCAGTTAATAGCGTTATAACTTCCTGTGACTGTGACTCTCTACCTGGTACCTGCCTGGTGACACCTGCCAACAATAGCAGCTACACTGATTACAGAGCTCCCTCAGCAGTCAGCCCTAAAACACAACTCAACACACACACAAGTGTCGACCGTCTGCTCTCTGGCACCCTTGAGTATTGGGTCGCCACATTATCATTCCCCCGTGTCTTTTGACCCTGTTTTGCTGTTACATCCTCACCCCATGTGGATCTGTGTGTGTGTGTGTGTGTGTGTGTGTGTGTGTGTGTGTGTGTGTGTGTGTGTGTGTGTTCTCCTGACCTTGGCCAAACATTGGTTCCTGTTTCTGTCAGCTGTTGGCTCAGCTGCGCACCACCTTTATTGCTTTCCCTCACGGAGCCAGAGGGCTGAGAGCCAGAAGTCGTTCCCCGTTGGGCCGCTTCCCATTTCTCCTTCGCCGCTTCACCTTCCCTCACCCATCGGCCCAGATGGTTTGGGACCGATTTTTAGGAAGCACAGCCATGGCTACGTAAACACAGAGCAGGACGGAGAAGTGTCAAAAGAGATTTAGACTGTAGTTTATTGCTGGTCAGGACGGGAGGTAGAGGATTGAAATGGAATGGGGCCCAGGAAGAGCAGATGCTGTGGTCACCTGTGTCTCACCTCGTCTAGTAGCTCACCCAGCCGGACCAGCAGCACACTGACACACCACGGGAGGGAGGGAGGAGGGGGAGATGGGTTACCCCTTCTTCATCCGTCCAGCTGGAAGGCATGAATGAATGAAAGAATGAAAGAGAGTCTACAGTAAAGTACAAAAGACATGTCTGCTGTGAAAACAGACCTCATAACACTATTGACCTCTTTAATAACTTTATATTAAGTGCTTCACTACGCTCATTTACATCTTATCTTCTCATTTAAATGTGTGCTGTCAGTCCCATTAAAGCCTGCAGTTTGCCGTGAGGTGTTATATAAGCGGCAGTAAGTAGAAATGTATCCAGAAGAAGAAAAAAAGGCCCATTGTCTTGCTCAAGGGCACTTCAACCAGCCTGTTGATGACGTGTTTGCATATGCTGGCTGCTTACAAAACCGTTTCTCTAAACCACTTGGCCACCCTGCAATCACACATTATACAACATGGCTTTCTGAGGCAGACAATCAAAGCGTCTTGCTTGACAACTCATTTGTCCCCATCGTATCGCTGCTGCCTCCTCACTCACACACTCTCTGTCACTCACCCATGTGTTTCAGCTCAGACGTGTGCAAGAGTTACGACGCTGGGACCGTCCAAACCTTCACAGCGGCAGCTTTTAGGATGCAAGGTGCTGCTCTCGACAGATAAACCCCACACACACACACACACACACACACACACACACACACACACGACTCCAGACAGCTTAATGCTTCAATCTGGTTTTGTGAACAAGATTCGTGACTGGAGGGAAAGTGCAGGCCAGCATAAGTTCAGCATCAGTTTTAAAAGCCTCTTAAGGCTGAGTGGAGTAACGATGAGTTTTATCTCCCCAGCGTTATGGCTGCGGATATGCATATTGTGTACTGATCAAATTTTAAAGTCCCAAGATGCAACTCCTCTTGGGGAGGGCTGAATACAACTGCACTTAAATATAAACCTGAGCTCTCTAACGTCTCCATCATAAACGTATTACATAAAGGGCTTTTGTTGGGCGGATGAAAACATTGTGCATCTAAAAGCAGATGATCTTTAAGTCTCCAGAGGCCTCAGTCGTTATCAGAACAATGTGAAAGGATGAGCAGGTGGTGGGTTCCATCGAGTCTTTTGAAACACACAACACATATGTTTATATGTACCACAGCCTGAGCTACTCATTAAGATAATATAGCTAGTGAACTTATTCTAATGTATAACAATATCACCCTCTCCAAATATAAAATCTTCTTGCTGTTCATTTTTTTTTTTTTTTTCCAATAATTGTAAGTGCCAGAAATGAATATTTCCAAAGATTTAGGCCAATTCATTTGCCAATTATCTCTCAAATAATCATTTGGTTTAAAATGCCAAAAATATTAATTTCACACACCATTTCCTAAATCCTAAAGGTAACATCTTCAGATGTAGTGTTTGTCCAACCAACACTCCAAAACACTAATATAATCAGTTTATAATAGTATGAAAAAATAGAAAAATACCCAAATCCTCACATCATCGTGGGACGTTTCATTCTAATTATTTGGAAAGCTAGAATCAATAGAGCCCAGCTTCTGTTCACGGTGCCATGAGGGACTCGTATCGGAGTGACTCCACTGACTGTGGGCCCAATGGCAGCTCTCACGATCATTTCTTACGGATGGAGGAACACGCTCGGCTTTAAACTCAAATACCATTCTAGCTTGGATGTTGAAGGTGAAACACTTGAATCCCTTTTAAAGCAAATTTTCCAAATTTTCAATGGACCTTGTTGTGTCTCTTGGTGGTGTTGTAGAGCAGAGTCCTGTTGGTTTGTTCTACAGCTTTGGGGGAGCTGCTGTTTGAGGTGGTTTTGTCATCTTAAAGAGGCTCTGCACCTCACAACGCGACACAGCGTCATGTTTTCATCAAGTGTCGGTGCTGCTTTTGTCCTCGGCGTCTAGTCGGCTATATTTATTGAGTGACCTTTTGCAGGATTCGTTGTTGCATATGCGCTTACACCCGTGAGTGGAAGTTATTTTCGACTTTTGTGTATAATCACTCACATCAAAGGCTCATACGATACCAGAGTTTCGATGCCCTATTTTGAGGATCAGCATCCACAAAAAAACCCTCTTTAATTTAATTCAAGAGGCAAAGTTGGCTAAACTAGAGCTGCATTATTAGAAAATAACTTGAAAATGAAAAGGCAATTATTTTGATGATCAATTACTTTTAAAACATTTGCTGGTTACAGCTGTTATTAATGTGAGAATTTGCTGCTCTTCTTGTTCTTGCGTTGTAGTTTGTGGACTGTTGGTTAAGTAAAACAAGCCATTTTAATGATGTCGCTTTGGGGCTTTGTCTGAGGAGACGAACACACTGTCTTTGAAAAATGCCCATCACAATATCCTAGAGCAGGTTTGATGTTTTACAGACCAAAAGATAATGAAAATAATTGCTCTTTGCAGCCCGCGTCTCAACACAAGCAACAAAATCTGTGTCCCGAAAAAATCATATGTAGCCTTAACAAAATCAAGAATCTGAGACATGTTGACCCTTTTTAATACCAATACATTTATTCTGAGCCACATTAAGGAAATAAAAACCATCACTCTGAAAATAATTAGACTAGCATGAATGAGAACCATCAAAATGTATACGACACACCTTAATAAATCACTTTATACAACTAAATCAGTCTACTGGTCCTTAAGATTGTCTCCATCTTTCAGTGTGACCGAGCAAGTTTTTAAACCCACGGAAGCCTTTATTGTATTTACTCGTGCCAGCTCTCTTGCAGCATTAAATGTTGGTTGTCCCAAACAATTAGTGTTGCTGCCACTGAGCTGAAATGAAGGCAGACAGATCTGGAGCCGAGTCACTGGAGCTGGCTGACGAGCTGTGTGGGCTCGTGGTCTGTTTAGCCTCCGGAAGCTTCTGTGTGTGTGTGTTCGTGCACTTTATCTGCTTATCTTTCAGCAACATGCGCACATGAACTAGATGTCATGCTGATTGAGAACATTTCTGTTTTACTCCTATCATGACATTTTGCTTAATCGTCCTCTCTGCCTATTCAAGCAAAGTTGCCCAAGAAGGATGTTCATTAAATAGAGCGATTAAACGAGTTTGTATACTACTAACCACTGTGTAGCATTACAATCACTGCACAGCTCATTTATCGGCTGGCTAGTTAGCTTACTAATCCCATCATGCTAACATTGCGCCGGGTCCCAGCTAGCCGCTGCTAGGTGGCTGTAGACCAGGGGTGTCCAAACTTTTTTCAAAGAGGGCCAGATTTGATAATGTGAAAATGCCCAAGGGTCAACAGTCCCTGCTGACATTATTTTAAACAATACAAGTAGCCTATACATACATTGTTATTTAATCATTTTATTTTCAATGACAGCAAATAGCAATGTAACCAAATGTAAGCAGCTATAATCACTATTTTAAAGTGATTAGTGACTCGTCTAAAACATTTTAAAAAGGAATAACTTCAATAGAATCATTCTATACACTGTAGCTTCTTTACATTCTACATTCTATTAGAATGTAAAGAAGCTACATTGTAGCTTCTTTACATTCTACATTCTACATTCTATTAGAATGTAAAGAAGCTACAGTGTTGCCTTTTCTTTTCTTTTCTTCCCACAAGAACGTAATTTTGTCAGGTTGATAAAAAAATGTCACTTTACTTCCTGACATTGTTATTTTACCACAGGGGTGTCAGATAACACAAAGAACAAGCAATCTAAAAGCTAATTACATAGAAACCGATCAATATTCTCACCTCAAGACAATCTTAAATATGACTTAGTGAGGGTAATGAAAAGTTGTCTCACATTTAAGTTCAACACACATGAAACAGGCTAACGAAAAAAACTCGGTCTTCTTCTCGGGGCAATTATGTTTTCTGCTATTTTCATAACACAGTCTTTGATAAACTCACCTTCCGTAAAAGGTTTGTCATGTTTAGCAATTACCATGGCCACTTGGTAGCTTACTTTGATGATGTTTTCATGTGAAAAGGACCGCTGCTGTGTGGCCAAGTTATCTTGGAGTTGCTTCACTTTTCTAGCTCGGTCGCTCTGATAGCTTGTTGTAGCATTAGCATGTTTGGTGTCGTAGTGTCTCTTTACATCATATTCCTTAAACAAGGCAACAGTCTCATGACTAATTAGGCAGACACAGTTGTTTCGGTTTTCGGTGAAAACAATATTGCGATCTCCACCTCTCCTGGAAGCGGCGGCCCTCATTATCGACTTTCCTTCTTTTTTACTTGCCGTAACATGACAGTTCAAGGGTCAGAGCCAATTTCAAACAGCCAGACAGTTACAGAGTGGTGCTGCCACCATGAGGTAAAAAGAGGAATTGCATGTTGAATTTGTATGATTTATTCATTCCGTTTTGACTGTGCTGGCGGGCCATAAATAATGCATTTTAAGACAGAAGGTGCGGGCCATATAAAATCTGACCTCGGGCCGTGATTGGCCCGCGGGCCGGACTTTGGACATGCCTGCTGTAGACAGTAGTTGCTACAGCCGTGTCAGTCCGTCACCGGAGTCGGCGCCCGCTCTCCTCCTGGCAAAGAAGTGTGCCAGCGGCGGGAAGTGAGGCGGGTGGGCTGCGGGTTTTAACTCTTGTCTCATTTGCAGTTTGATAAACAGTTAATCAATCACATTTAGCGCCCCGTGTCATGTCGTTATTTTCCACGCTACTGTAGCTAGCTGTCATTAGCTCTGGTTGTTGTGCTTGGCGACGAAGCTTTTGTTATACACAAGTGGCCATTTTGCAACATTATTCAGTGGTTGGCTCAGACCTGTGGGGGGAAGGTACAGTTTAATTTGGAGAGAAACAACATAATAAACAAGATTATCTGCTCTATTGCAGTTAAAGTGTTTTCTTTATTAAAAAAAACATTTTTTAGTGCAGCTTGATCCTCCATTCCTCTTCCCTTGGTATTAACACTCATGTTTTTCTTAATTCTTCATTGCGTAGACGATGAGCTTGTCATTTTTTTTTGCAATGCTGATTCTTGTGTTCTGGAAAGGTGACATAAGCAGCTTTATGTGACTGCACGGCTTCGCCGCCGTCATGTCGGTTTGACTGCTGGGAGACGGCTCGCTATGAGCGCGCAGCGTCGTCTCAGCTTTAGGTGTTTTGGGAGCAGACATCAAACTTAGCTCAGATACGCCGGCCAAGACGTTAGCCGAGAGCCCGTCAGCTCCTATCACAGACATGCCAGTTGTAGTTTTTTTTTATGTTCTTCAGGGTCGATCAACGTGCAGCTCTCCCACACACTTTAACGTCACAAGAAATTGTTCCGCTTTGCGTTCAGCTACACAAAATTTTGGAAATTGTGGTTATGCTAAATACTTCTCTGAGCCTTATGCTGTGCTGTCAAATCTCATTTGTAGCACTTAACCTACGTGCTTATCCTCTGCCCATTTGGCACTCTAACGAGGCCCAAGCAAACAAATGAATACAAATGTTGTTTGATGCTGGCTTTCTATACAAACGTGCACATTCAGTGAATACAAACTTGACGCACATCTGAGGTTATTTTGAATCAATGTAGGCCAAGAGCGTTGGTTGAATTGTTAACCCTCAAGTCATGTAGCTGTGATCAGTTGTAGTCCAGGGAGAGAGGGACCGGGAGGTTGTTGGTCAGGTTGCTGTCCAGTAAACCTCGATAGAACAAAGACTATTTTTGTTTTGGCGTCCCTCTGGTGTGTAGCGAAACAGGAAGTACAGTACATGCAAAAATGGCCATACCCTGCGCCGTATACGTTTCATCAGGGCCCGATAGAAAAGATGAACGGAAATGGTTCTAGACAGGACAGAGATGAGGCAAGTGGCATTAAGGACAAATAGAGTATTATATAAGCGAAGGGGCACAGAGTGAATAGTTTGTGCACAACACAATACAGGACGTGGGCAGCAAAATGCCACCCAGAACCCTTTGAATATTTAAGAATGTGATGATGTAGTGTTGTATAAACCTTTCCTATGTGCTTTGTGATATTCCTAAACAGGTGAGGGACGCCGGACCACGAGAGGCCGAACGAGCTAATCTGAACCTAGAGGACTGGATCCTGGTGAAAGACTTCTGAAGGAAAGGGTGGAAAAGACTGTTCCAGGTGCTCCTGACGACAGCCAGAATCTACAGAAAGAGCAACACTGATTCACCCATGGATACACCCCCTGTAAGAAAGCTCCAGAACCAAAGAAGGAGCCACCACAAGACAGCAGCACTTGAGACACTGCCACACCTGGAGAAGAAAAGTCATCGTTGCTGCACAGCTAGCCAGAGCATCGGTCCGTGATCCTTCAGTGGATGCAGCACAAAGAGACATGACATTAACAGCTCTACTTCAAGATGGGACGTATACGATTAAGGGTTGACACCGGCTGTTTGTAAACCAGAAAATAAAACTGAAAAGAGACGTCTCTTGTGAGTCTGTTACAGAATTTCCACTAAAAATAGTATGTCATAAAAAACATGAGGTTGTGGTATGTCAGTAAAACGTCTGTTGGAAAAGTCATCATAGTGTAGTATTTAAAAGGGATTATATTCAAAGTTTATTGTGTAAAGAAAAAAACAGTGACACAAAGCCATAATATAGCATGTCGAAAACAGTCATATAAAAGTCATTCAATCAGGAGACTTCATTAGAATTTCACAATAATTTATTACACATTGTACAAATTTGAATAATGCAACGTCTTTGACGATTGGACTCCATCCTGAAGGAAGGCAATCGAGGGCTGATGATGCTGAGGTCAGATAAGGCATAATCCCGCTGGAGTCCAGCCACTGGTCGTGGTGTTGATGAAGGGAGTTGCTGCAGTTATAAACGTCATAGTAGAGCATGTCGAAAAGTCAAAAACTATACTGACCGTTTTTGACTTTTTTCGACATGCTGATTTTACTTTTAAAAATAAAGTAACTTAAAAAGTAACTTAAAAAATAAAGTAACTTAAAAAGTAACTTAAAAAATAAAGTAACTTAAAAAGTAACTTAAAAAATAAAGTAACTTAAAAAATAAAGTAACTTAAAAAGTAACTTTAAAAATAAAGTAACTTTAAAAGTAACTTAAAATATAAAGTAACTTAAAAAGTAACTTTAAAAATAAAGTAACTTTAAAAGTAACTTTAAAAATAAAGTAACTTATAAAGTAACTTTACAAATAAAGTAACTTAAAAAGTAACTTAAAAAATAAAGTAACTTAAAAAGTAACTTAAAAAATAAAGTAACTTAAAAAGTTACTTTAAAAATAAAGTAACTTTAAAAGTAACTTAAAATATAAAGTAACTTCAAAAGTAACTTTAAAAATAAAGTAACTTTAAAAGTAACTTTAAAAATAAAGTAACTTAAAAAGTAACTTTAAAAATAAAGTCACTTCAAAAGTAACTTTAAAAATAAAGTAACTTAAAAAGTAACTTTACAAATAAAGTAACTTAAAAAGTAACTTAAAAAATAAAGTAACTTAAAAAGTAACTTAAAATATAAAGTAACTCAAAAAGTAACTTTAAAAATAAAGTAACTTTAAAAGTAACTTAAAAAATAAAGTTACTTTAAAAGTAACTTTAAAAATAAAGTAACTTTAAAAGTAACTTTAAAAATAAAGTAACTTCAAAAGTAACTTTAAAAATAAAGTAACTTAAAAAGTAACTTTAAAAATAAAGTAACTTAAAAAGTAACTTTAAAAATAAAGTAACTTAAAAAGTAACTTCAAAAATAAAGTAACTTAAAAAGTTACTTTAAAAATAAAGTAACTTAAAAAGTAACTTCAAAAATAAAGTAACTTAAAAAGTTACTTCAAAAATAAAGTAACTTAAAAATTAACTTAATAAATAAAGTTACTTAAAAAGTAACTTAGAAAATAAAGTAACTTAAAAAGCAACTTAAAAAATAAAGTAACTAATTGAAAAAAGTCAAAAACAGTCTCAGTATAGCATGTCGAAAAAAGTCATTCAATCAGGAGCAACTTCATTAGAATTTCACAATCATTTATTACACATTGTACAAATTTGAATAATGCAACGTCTTTGACGATTGGACTCCATCCTGAAGGAAGGCAATCGAGGGCTGATGATGCTGAGGTCAGATAAGGCATAATCCCGCTGGAGTCCAGCCACTGGTCGTGGTGTTGATGAAGGGAGTTGCTGCAGTTATAAACGTCATAGTAGAGCATGTCGAAAAAAGTCATAATATAGCGTGTCGAAATAAGTCAAAAACGGTCATAGTATAGCATGTCAAAAAAAGTCAAGCAATGTAACTACTTGACAACAATGTTTATGTTATCGATAGCACCCAGCACAGTAAACGAAAACTCTTATCAACTTTCCTTCATCACCCATGAAAACAGAGGCAGCAACACTTTCCAGGTTTGTTTGTTTGAGTGTTACTTTTGGAGGACAGTACAGAGATAAAGCGAGTCAGTTCCATGTGGGACAATATCAGTACATTATGGTAATCTGGGTGCTGTTGCACCACATCTGCGAGGTGCAAAATAAAGTGATCTCTGTTCTGCCAGTCTTATGTAAAATGGCTTCTCCATGCCTCTCCTCCATTTATTCCTTGGCCTTGTTTGTGAATTAGAAACATTTAAATGTGGATTGTGTGTGCAGGGTAAACAGCGAGGGTTTGTATCTAAATGTGATCACAGACATGCATTTTACCCCCAGTGGGTGTCAGTTCTCTGGTTGAAGCTGTCCCCATTGAATGAATACCAGACAATATTGTGATTGTTACGTGAGCAGTTTTTACATAGTTGTCTCATTTAGCCGGTAGCCGTGGGCAGTGCACACCATCTGGAAGTTTGGCCCTCTCCCACAGTCTGACACAGACGGTGAAACAAAGCATGTACTCTTCCTGTCTTACACTTCACTGCAGAAATCTAACACATTGGTGTCTGTTAATCCACCATCTTGCCGTACATTATCAGCAGTATGCTTTTAACAATGCAAATAAATCTGCAGTTGCTTCTCCTGGTGTGCCTGTCATCCTTCCATAGCCCTCTCAGTGCTCATTTAAGTCCTTTGCCTCAATCTCAGCCAGCAGTAGGAATAAAATCGAGCTGTTGGAGCTTTGGGAAGCCTCCTATATACAGCAGCCACTGCACCACTCTCCACTCCTGGTCTAATCTTCCAGAAATGATGTCTCGAATTACCTCCCACTCCCAACCCGCAGTGGTCTGCTGTTTCTTTACAAACGATAAACATTTTGTCATTTTTCAACAGAATGCACCAAATTGCAGATTGGCAGTAAATCTTCAGCAAACCAATGTGCCGCAGCCGTGGCCCTTTCTCCTCCAACCTCAGAAAATAGCCCAATAGTCGCTGCTACCGGCTGCAGATTGTAACTGTAGATTGTGAAGCTTTTTTTATTCAGTGGTTTTATAGCGGCAAACGCTTGTTCAGCCTTTTCAGGGGCTCACTGTAAATGTCAGTCCAATGAAGTTAATAGACACTCAGCCATAGGTGTTCATCTTTACTTCCACACATTTATTTTATTTTTTTATTCAGCTTTTATAAGGCTCGGTAAAAGATGTTGTGTAAAAGAACTACCAGTGGTGTGAATCTTTCAATAAGTCCAGGGATGTAGAGGAGAGTAAAATCTTTATGCAGTTCATATTTGTGGAACATACTGCAGTTAACTTATATCGTCAGAGCCAGCATGAACCTTTAGCATTTATCTCAAATCTGCTTATCAAATTCCTATTATCAAATCTTTAGGTTTAGCATTTGCAACTTATGTTGTACACAACTAAAACATTCAGATTGAATCGGCAGACACACTATAGATTTTAGATGCAGCCTAATTAATATTCACAACCTGTAGCTGCGACATGAATAGGAGATGAGCGGCAGAGGATATGAAGTTATGATAAAATATGTATCGGACACATTAAGGCCGCTTTTATGATCTGCTGCCAGTGATGTTCGCCATTTTTTACCAGCGCCGCCTGAAATATGCCTGCTAACATTACCTCATTGTGTCATTTTTAATAACTTAATAATTATTATAAATGTACATGGTTTGCTGCAGCAGCTGAATGATACAAACAGCCCTTGCTGACCCGACAGACACTTACCTTTGCCACTGTAGATGCTTTCAAAGTTGTAACAGTTAACTGTGCTGGGTTTTGTTTTCTGGCTGCAAGTTCTGTCAGTCAAATCCAAGCGGGCCATGTGGTGAGAACAGCCAGAGGGGCTCCAGATCCCAAACCCTGCCAGGCTCTTTGTGTTTGTCTAGTTAAACCCCTCATTGCTGAGCTTTGTAGGAAAGAGATGTGATGGAAGCTGCAGCTAAGATGCAAAGTGTGGGTCCAGGGTGGTAACTTAGTTTGATAAATATCATGCAGTGTGTCATTTATCATCACCACATGTATCAATGTGTGGGTCGGGTTGTCTGGAGGCCAGTGGAGGGAGTTCATTGAGTTGATGACCTGGTGCAGACGTCGATGTACTCCTGATGCTGTCTGAATTGTGATGTCTAGCAGGACTAAGTCACGGACTGGACTTGCTGCATCGTGTTGAAGAGGTTTTTTTTACGAATGATCTGATCATCACTGTTAAGCAGTTCTTTAGCAGTCCTAATCCCTTTTATTGATTTTGGACGAAACAGCTCCAGCTCCAACTGATGACCAGATGACAGGGAGAGCTGCTTCACTATCAGATGTACTTATACTTGTGTCTGTGATCAGTGGATTCGGACACTTTTCTGAGAGAAATGTGTACATTAGGGAGAGAGAACATAGGCGTAAGAAACAACCTTCCTAAAACAGAGTGGAAGTGGGATGGAGACTCCAATTCTCTGCCACTTACAATACAATTTCAAGGTCTTTTCTCCAGCGGGTTCACAACAATTTACACTTCAATTTGTGTGACACTAATGACTTCCACAACCTCAAGGTGTGAATCACCCACATGGGTTTAATGTGAGGGGAGAAAGCACATCCCCAAATGGCAGAAATAACTTCAACTGAGGGAGTGGGAGCGAAATCTGAAATCCATATCCTACGGATTTATTCACTCAGCTGAATGCCACGAAACAATCTGAAAGCCGTCCATAATTGTGACAATTTAAGCATAAGTCGATCCTTAGCCTCAGGAGTTGATACAAAACAAACTGCTTTGTCTGTAAATTAGTATACGAACAATTCTTTATGTTTGAATAATTTGAATTATGTATGTGACACTCACCATTACCTCACATACACTTTTCTCTGTAAGGTTAGTTTGATATTAAACGTTTTAGATCATGTAGAAAAACCTTTGGCTCGTTTACAACCTGTCAGATTGTTTGTGTTTTCTTGGCCCGTTTGTACTGAAGCTGTTGTGTTCCCAGAATCTCTGCAAGTACAATTTTGTCATAACCAATAACACGATGGCCAAACCTAAATGGTGATGCGTAGTATTAAATCCTTTCAAACATTGAAGTGAAACTGTCGTGTAAAAGACCTTTTTATGGAGGAAAAGGAAATAACTTATGACAACTTTATCCAAGGGTGAATGATGGTTTTACAAGTCATATTTTATTCCATGTGCTTTACAAGGATATAAATAATGGCCCAAATTACAAAAATCAGTGTGCTGGAAGCCCAAGCCTATGTACATAAGTTGGTCAGCAGTGATGTCACCATATAACCCATCTCAGTCTTCACTCAAAATACAATCTCTACAATCTACCACTTCTTTTCATTTCCAACCTTTATTTTGGTACCTTGTTTCCAGTGCCACGTACTGCAGATCCTTTATTCTTTTCTCTTTTACATTACATGTATGAACAATGAGTTGGCAAAATATCTATGTACATTTTATGATCGGATAACGTCTCATCCAAATAATACAGTAATACTGCGTTTAAAATATTACATCTGCTAGATAAGAGTAGAGCCCCGTGAGAAAGGATGGAGTTGACCTGACATGAGTTAGCTAGCCACCTGCAACATTCACTCTGAGTACAAGGATGATCATATAGTTTCAGATTTTTTTTTTTAAAGGATGGCCATCATTCTCAAGCCCGAGGTTTTCATCTTATCATATCATAGAAAAATAATGTAACATTAAGACAACAGACAAGAATTGCACAAGAATAATCATAATCATCATGGTAATATAATACTCTCATATTAAACATTAAAATGTCGGGCAATACGAATAGAATACTTTTTTTTTTTTTTTTTTTTACGCCAGATGCTGTTTTGTTCACATAGGTTTATAATCCGTTATGAGACATCTCATAAGGACACACCTGTTGCATCTCCAGCGTGCTGCAGGGTCCAATCACATTTACACACGTGTGCATATATCTCTGTATTATATTCTGACTTTAAAGAAAATAAAAAAAAGACCAAAAAGAGCCAGCCGGCCGTCCTCAAACCCCATGCCTGTTCCATCAATGACACATGCCCAGTGGTGCCTTTAGCGAGCCCATTGTCTGTTAACCAACAGATGCCCTGTAACCACACTGTGACCACCCCCAAAAGTTCACAGGTCACGCCTCCCAGTTGGGCGCTTAAAAAAAGATCCTGCTGTAGTTGGAGAACGTCGAGGCTGCTTTCAAATAAGTGTACATTCAAGATGCAGTCCTGTTACTGTGTATAAATGTCATATGTTTATCATGTGGATGAATGATGTTAGAATTTTGTCGTCAACCTTAAACACTGTGGAGTGGCGTCCATGTTTGTAGTCCTTTTGTAATCCATTTTGCATTGTGTGTGTGTGACAAGGTCCGTGTTTAGGGCTGGCTACATTCTTTGCATTCCACAGTAATAGACATGAGCGTCCGGCATTGCCCTGCAAATGAGATGACATCACTTATCGAGAGAGCCCTCACACCCCGCCTCTACACCGGCCCCCCCCCCCCAGTTGCTCAGCAAGTCTAAAATGGCCACCATGCGTCTCACAAGCCGCATGCTAAACCGATTACGTACAAGATGTTTTCACCTCCGAATAAAATAAGGTTCATGGCCAGGGAGAAATCCATTCGGTTAAAATAACTCTGAACATATACACACACACACACACACACACACACATGTGGTGGAAAAGGTGCTATAAAAGCGAAAAACAAAAAGAAATTCTTCCCGTTTGACAGGACATGTTTAAAGGTGTGTGTCAAAGAAATTCACAAGTTTGTTAGTATTTTCAAAAAAATAATCTGATATAAAGGATCAAAAAGTTGTAATACATTCTAGTAGCCTGCTGGATGAACCAGTTTGAGTCAAAGAGACTGTGCTACATCACCTCTCCTGTAATTCGGCGCTCCTCTTTGATTAAAAAAATGTTTAAAAAGTCTGAACTTTCCTCCAGCTGTCATGTTTCGACAACCGCCCTCCTCATTGTCAGCTCCCGCACTGGGCTCAACAGACAGCTAAAACACTGTCACAGCTCTTAGCAGTATTCTGGTTACAAATGTCATTCAAGTTGTCAGGGGCAGTTGGACGAGGGGGCAGAAGATGTAGAGAAAAGCGAGGGATGGAGGCAGTCAGAGGAGAAAAAAAAGAGGAGAGAGACGAAGCCAAACGGTTGCACCCATCAACAGGAACAAAAAAACAGAAGAACAACTGACTGCTTGACCGCTGACTGACTGACAAACAGGAAGTGGGAAAAAAACGGAGCTGACAATTCCCCCAACAGGTGGAGACACAGAAGTGCACCACAGCCCCGGGGTCATGCGCCAGCCCTGCAGGCAGGAGGATGGGGCCCGGGCCAAAGAAGGGCAGAGCACAAACAAAAAGAGAGAAGAAGAGACAAGGAGAAAGAAGAGAGAGACAGTGCAGTGCCAAACTTCATCATGCAGTTGACAGGCTCGGCTAACGGGGGACGGGGCAGGATGTTTTGTTTTTTATTTTTCAGCCGGTGAGGTGACGCGGCGGCGTGCGTCGCTCGTGCCCAACTCCGGGGGCGGGGCCCCAGTACAGGGCAACCTCTGAAAGGCACACACACACAGGAGTGGACAAGGCGGGTGTATGTTAGAAAATAGTGGTCTCGTACTTGGTGTTGACTCCTCTCTTCGCCTCCTGACCCGGCTCCACAATCCACGGCACGTTTGCGTGGCCCTTCTGGTCCATGGACGGCTGCTCCATCTGACGGAGAGACGGAGAGAGGGAGAGGAAGCAGAGAGAAGACGGAGGAGAGGCAAATTACTCTCAACGACCTGCATATTCTCAATTATGCAAATAGTAGACATCTTTGTATTGATTTTGCACTTCTTTAGATGCTGGTTGCAAAACTTCATCATGATACATTTGGAATGCAAACAGCTGTTCCTGTTGACAATCGTCATTTTGCACACTGTAGGGGCAACTTTCTGCGACAACATAATGCTAACTAAGTCAGTGAATACAGAGGGAGACGGTGGAAGGAATGAGATGGAGGAAGTGTGGCTTTGGAAGTTAATGTGATGAAAAATAATAACTCAAACGTGAGAGGCGGCTAAGATACAGATTACAAATGAGAAAGCAGAACACGGATCACGGACAGAAGTTCACATTTGGTTTAATTTTCCATATCTATACATTTCTACGTGCAAGATCCAGCTGGTCCTGAACAATTGCAATTACTACGTGCTGCATTTGCAGCGGTGCACTTCCCTGTACATCCTAGTAGTTTCGATTATCAAAGAACTGTGGACTCTGTCTGTTGCTGCCACTGTGAAGCTATTGTGGCTTCAGAGCTGAGAAAGAAACCAAACAATCTACACTGCCTTCAAAAATAACCCCACGGCAACCAATCAAGCGGCCGGGTTTTGTTGCTGAGGGTGGTTTTCCTCCAATCTATTGGTTTATTTTCAGGTGATTTGGGGGGGGGGGGGGGGGGGACTCGACTGTGAGAGCTGCAGTTTTGACAGCAGAAGACCACATTTGTCCTTGCACATCAATTCTAATTATGTCAATAGACACATATATTAAATGTAACTACATTTTATATAGATATTTTTTAAAGCATTAAAGATCTACTTCTTGAGTAAACAGGGTTAACCTCAAAGTTCTGCAGTGCACTAACAGAGCCATGTTTCCTTATCTTGTCTCAACACGCTGCTACAGCAACACTACGGAAACTTACTATAAAATAATCCAATTCTCTATCCTCTCTCACTCACACACACACACACACACACTCGGACGACCACAGCAAGACCTTATAATCATGTTATGGGGTAACAGGATTAAGGAACAAACACACTTTCGATCACAGAAGATTAATAAAGTGCAGAACTCGTCTTCAATTCAGCAACCACACATGAAGCCACTGAATGAACTATGCCTGCCTTCAAAATACGTTTTATATCAACACCTCTTTTTGGGGGTTTTCTGCTGAAGGCTCCGGACATAAGAACTTGAAGTAATGCTGCAGGGACATCACAGTGTGTGTGATTTGGCTTTGAAAACCTTCAAAGGACAGCAAGCTCCGTTATCCAATCCCATGCAGAACATGCCGTTTTGCAGTGTGAGGCTAATATCACTTTAGCACATTTGAATCATTTCCTGGCACACACTGTGTATGCTCCGCTACTGCAGTCTTCTTTTGACGACCCTTTCAAATATCCGACTGCCTTGTGTGCAAGATGAAGACGTGGATGAGCGAGGAAAAGAGGATCAGAAGGAAAAACACTCCAAGCGTAAAAAAAGCTCATTCCAAGCATTCAATTGAGGTTGTAATGGACGGAGTGTTTTAATAAACATTCAGCTGATTTTAAAAGGAGTTGTTATTGCTTTATTTACACTTTATTTACCATCTCGACCATGCATCTTTAAGGAGGCAGTGCATCCCCATCCAGGGGTTGAATCGGTGCAGCGAGGCTCATAAAAACTGACTGAGGCGCTAAAGTCGAGGGCTGATTTCTGCTGATTTTATTAGCAGTAAAGTAATGAAATGGGTTGGCTCAGTGTCACATCTGGGTTTTTTTCTTATTCTAATGCTATTGATATGGAGCTAGAGGTAGTAACTGAAGAATGAGACACACAAACACTCGCTGCAAAACAGACCACACAAGGATGCAGGGTGAGTTTTGAAGAAATAAAGCGACAGAATAAAATGGAAGCACTTACAGACGGCGCTTTCCTCTGGACTAAAAGAAAAGTCATGTGGGAAATAAAGGATAAGAGAAGGAAAAAAGCGTGGAGGACCTGCGACTGAGCTTTGTAAGGAAGATGGAAGAGTCGAGGGGGAGGAAGAGGAGGGTGGAGAGGAGGCCGGTGAGGGGTGTAAATGTGGCCCAGTGACCAGCGGCTGACGGGGGGCATGATGACCTACAGGGGCAGAGGTCATATACAGGTCAAAGTGGGCCCGCTCAGCAACAGCAAACACCGAAAAACAGCGAAGCGGCAAGGCAAAGAAAACCACAGCGATGACAGAGCAGCTGCATGGCAACAGGGAGAGGCAACAACACTCCAAAACCAAAAGCAAAACCATGGCAACAACATGGCAGCGAAGTCTTTCGCCCCGGCAACAGCGTGGGACAAAACTACAGCAGGCTATGTTACGCCACATATATATATATATATATATATATATATAGAAACTCTGGCTTGGCAAAAAAACACTCCGAGCAGGACGAATACGGCACGGCAACTGAACAAAACATCTGCAAAAGCACCTTGACAAGCCAGACTCGTGTTCAAATTTCTTTTTCTTTTTTTTTAATCTAGAAGTCATGAAAAATCCTGCCAAGGAGGTCAGAAAGCTTGTGGTTATATTTGATTTGTTCTTGAGTTCTTGAGAAAAGTATAAACTCAAGGCTGCTAGACTGCCTTCTGCATGGAAACAAGCTATTTTCACATCACTGGGAGGCTCTTTCACTCCTTCTTTAAGAAACCCAAGATTGTGAGACTCAATCATACAGGGTTAGGGTCATGTGTTGTAATCCGATTACAGTAACATGCCGAGGCTGATCAAAGACAATAGTCACATCAGACATGGTCACACTCATAAGAGCAAGTTAAGTGGATGTTGAGGGAGATTTATGAGCAGATATACGCTCACATAACACACACACACAACATAAAAACATAAGTAGGAAGGTGTGGAGAAACGGATACTTGTGGGCAGAAAAACAAAGCGACAGTATTTTAAAGCGCAGGTGCTCGAGGGGTGCTGCAGGATGGAGATTATGGCTGGCAGGTGGCAGGAATATTAAGTGAATCCTGCAGTATCTTTGCCCTGCTGCACACCACAAGCCATTAAGTACACCACACACACACACACATACATATGAACAGAGAGAGGAAAAAGGCAATTAATGGTTAATGTAACGGTTGCAGACTCAGCAGATTGTGCATACACGTGCCATCGTCCATCATCCCTGAAGCAACGGGACCACACACACACACAAGCTCTTTTTCTATCTTTTCCTCAGCGTCTCACGTCCCGCTCTAACTTTAGAAAGTGAGGCCATTTCTCCTCCATCACCATCTCTTTCTTCCGTGACTCACGCAGTATGTAAATCGACTTCAATTGAGTCTATAAGCACACTGATATAGCAGCCGCTGTAACTCTATACCGGGCCCTTTAGACACACATGTGCTGCTGTGCCAGCCCATGCGTGTCGGCGGAGGAGTGTGTTAGTTAGCGTGACTATTTTGAAGCTCTGTCGGGGGTTAATGGGAGGTTGACATGTCTGCAGATAGACTTTGTGACGCTGCGGTTGGAGGAGGCATGAAGAAAGGCGACACACGTTTGCGCAAACACACACGCACACACACACACACAGCAATTCATGACAGAATGCGGGACCCAAGTATCTAATATCACAAACTTAATGCTGGTATCAAACAACTGTTAAAGGGACCCTGTGGCATTGTTTTGTACCACTAGCAGCATGGTCTGTAGATTCTATGAACCCATTACAGTTTGGGTGTTGCTCGAACACATTCTCAGTCAATAAATTAATTCTCCATGCAAGGCTGCAGTATGAAGGAATCTTCCACATGAGGATTCTTTATCTTCTTACACACACACACACACACACACACACACACACACACACACACACACACACACACACACAGAAGGAGAGATAAGCAAGCCTCCCCAGAGCCCAACGCAAACAGGCCTCATCAATCAGCCCAGTGTGGAAGAGACTGCAGGGACAGGAAGACCGAACGGACGCTTAACAGATCAAATATCCACCTACACCTCTGCCACAGTGTCCGCTGGGCCAAGACTGTCAAACGCACAAAACACAAGCGCTCCAGGATAATCCCAGAGAACCAAACTGGGAGGTGAAAACAACGCATTTGAGAATGGATGAGACAAGGGAACGACTCAGAGCGGAGGGACGGACAGATTCCAGAGCGAATGGGACAGAGTTGATGGGATGCTGGTGAGATGTGATTAGAAGCAGAGTGTGAGAGAGGTGTTATCACAAGTGAAAATCCATCTTAAAACACATTATTTCTTGTTATAATCAATCCTGTACTGTATATTCATTTTGGAAAGGACATCTAGATCGTACGCGTATTATGAAATCATTTGTAGAGGATCCAGTTCTTCCAGTTTTTTTTTAAACCAACATTCTTCAAATTCATCAAAATGTTGCTGATGTGAATTTCAGCTTAGGATGGATTTTCCCTTCAAACAGCTGTGCGGCGGTGCGGCAGCGATGCTCACAGATTTTCGGATGTTGACTCGAGGTTTGGGGACAGGTTTGCTGGGCTTGCTGTCAAAGCTCTCGGGCAGCGTGGACGATCCGTGGCCGCTCTTCCTGGCCTGCAGGGCCAGCTGATAGGCCACCTCGAAGGCCTGGCCGAGCGTCAGGATGATCTCATACGCCAGGTTCTGACAAGAGGGTAACGGCGCCAGAATGCAATGTGTTATTATAGCTGCTGTGAATATGATATTCGCTTTGAAATGACAGTGTCGGTGTACTGACCACATCAAAAGCAGTAAAGACGTGGCAGTAGTGGTGACTGGACTTGAGGTCTTTGGTGATGTAGGCAAATGTAGACAGGTCCTCTGGATCCTGAGCCGCACACGAGATGTTACGGATCTCATGTTCTGCTATGATGTTCTGCAGAGAGAGAGAGGGGGAGATCAACAGAGGCAGAAAGATAAAGAGGTGCAGAGAGAGAGAGAGAGAGAGATTGCTGATAATCTCTAGTGAGCCAATTCATGGAAAAACAAATCTGATTTATTATTCATCTAATTTCACACACCCCCAAAACCATAATCACTGGAGCACATTTTTGTTTTGAGAGTTTTCTGGAGTCACTGAGTTGGAATTTGTCCTCTGGTAACGTCACTGGAGAACTCTTTGTGTTGTGTTAATTAAAGCCTCCGTGCTGTGAAACGCGGAACATCAAAGCTTAGTGAGAGAACATTACTGTTGTTGTCATACTAGACGGCCTCATCTTTGTCACTGATTCTACAAAAAGATATCAGCCTATTGTTGGTTTTTGTAAGGCAAGTGAGAACCGCTCCCCTCCAGTTTGTTTGATGTGTTCACTGGGACAGCAGATAAGATACGGAGACGAAATAGGGAAGATTTACTACAATCATAAAATTACCCAGAGATGTGAATCCAGGTAAAGCCACTGTCCCTTTTTAGTTTGCCTTATCCCCTCAATATATTTAATATTTATGTCTTATTAACTACAATGTGCTGAACTCTTCCTTCTGTGTATATTATTTATGTATTGAGGCCAACTTACTTGAGTCTGCTCTGTGCAGTGCTGTCTGAGGAAGAGCTCAAAATGTACCGACTTTCTGCAAATGATGCTCATCTTCTGCTGTGTGTGTGTGTGCTTCTGTGCATCACAGATATAATTATCTTTAAAATGTGCCTCACTGTGCCACCTTTATTACCCAGCTGAGGTGGATTAGATCCTACCGTCTCGCACGAACGCACGGGAATCAGCTCACGATCGGAAATAAGTGACTCCTTAGTGTGACATCATTAGCCGGGTTAAAAACACTGTCTGAGTGTGACGCGCTGACACACGCTGAGCACCCTTCACTCGGTAAAGAAATGACCGATCTTTCTCTACAATCTATTTGGTCAATAATGCAGCTCACTCTGTGGTGCAAGACAAATATCTATTGAAGGTATTACTACAGCAAAAGAGCTGCAACACAAAGACTGACTGGATGCATAGAGAGAGATATGACTTTTGGGCATGTATTACCATCAGTATAACGTGTGTGAATGCATAGCTAACCAACTGTTTGTTCTGTTTTTTTGTATTTCTATGCTTCTTTAAAAAGTAAAAAGCCCATTCCATTCAGGATTTAATGAACTGAGTAGGTTGTTATTGATTTCCCAGCTCATCCACTCCACACTGGTTATTGCCTGTTTGTGTTTTGCCCTCTTTTACACCTTATTGATTTTCGTACACCGTATAGCTTTAAATCAGTCAGGCTGCAGCAAAAGAAGACATCGGCGCTGCTGCCGCGCCGGCCATTTCTGACACCTCTGAATGTCACTCGCGCTCGTGTTCAGAAGCCCGACCTTTCAGGCGTTATTCACAGGAAGTGAGGCGGTGCGCGCGTTACCTTATTTGTGGCGTCGATGAACTTCACTCCTTTGTAGGACACGGAGAGCACGATGGTCGGCACTTTCTTCATCTGTTCGGTCGACTTCTTGGAGTGCGCGGAAAGAAAAAGAGAGACGAAAAGGAAAGATTATATTTGAGGCACGACGTACATAACAGCCCAAAGAAGTGCACGGGAATCAGTTTATTATAAATAGTTAAAGATTAATGAATTCCTCCACTGAATCTAATACCCTGTTTATTTTATACATGACTCAATCCATGTCCCCGGGCCTACAAGCAAGTGAGAAACACAATGAAAATGTAAACAGAACTTAGATAAAGAAAGCAAGAGCTAGCTGAGCTAACCCATCAGATGACTCCCGTCCTCTTCCTTTATACTTTGAAGTCAATTCAAATAATCTCCAACGCTTGGGGGTTGTCAGGCGCCTCATAAAAACACAACCGCGTCGCAATTACATTTCCAAACCCAATTGACTGCAGCGCTGCAAATCGAATAAGTCTATTAGCTTTTAAGCCACATCGGTGCTCCTTCTGTATATCCCTCCTTATTCTTTTTAATTACACATTGGCACTTTGACGTGTCTCAATTACCTATATTCAAACTCATTATGCAGTGAGGTGCTGTGGAGAATCGTGTGATTTACAGCGACGTCGGTGTCACCCTCCAAAGCTGTCATTCTACCTGCCAAGCGATTTTATGTATTCAAAGGAATCGACGTGAGATGAGTCCCTTTCCTGCTTTCTCAGTATCACTTCTTCCTCTTTCATCACTTGTCATCTCCTTCTCTCAGTATCCATATTTCTATCACACTCCGTCCCTCATGTCTCCCCCTTGTCGAATCCACTCGCTGCTATCCTTTCCATATCTGTTTTCCCTTCTTTGTTCCGTTTCTTTCCTCCCTGCTCGCAGCGTGTCGCTGCTGCGGTTCGGCCTTGTCGGGATCAGGTAGTGCTGAAAAGCTGACAAAGGCAGCGCTGACTGGCTTCGCTGGCAGATACCCAGCTAGAGGCTGTGAAGTTGGGATTAAAACATCCACATCCACCTCCACAGCGGAACGATGGATGGGCAGATGAGAGGAGGGATGCTGGGAACGGGGACGAGCGGGTGAAGATGGAAGGTAATAAAAAGCCAGAACGATATGATTTGCATCTCATTGCACTTAATTACAACCTTGGTTTGCAGAAAAGGTGTGTCAAACTGAGGAGGGAAAGAAGAAGAAGAAGAAAGAAAGATGCCCTATGATGTGGCAACATAAATATAGAGACAGAAGGGAAAGCGGGAGGGGAGGAGGACCAGAAAGCTTTGCACATGAATATTAAACTTTATCTTCGCACTGCAGCAGCTCAGGATGAGAGAGAGATGAACTGAGGGCCAGAGGAGAGTTAGTGTTACAGTAAAATATGGAAAGAGAGAGGGAGCAGGAAGAAAGAGCGACACAAAGTGAGAGGAGGAGATAAGGTGATCTGAGGTGAAAAGGGGGGTCAGGGGGTGTCAAGCCACCCCAGGCAAATATTAAAAAGAAATCCCTCAATAAACCTAATCCACCATAATGATAGTTTAAGTTTAAATACGTGAGGGCAGACTATGAGACTGTGTCCCAGATTTACATTTTTATTGCAAGAACATTTACATAATGCAGCCACGTGCATTCATGTTTAATTTATCACAACTCGGGTTGTATTTCTGTAGCTTCGTTCAGACTCGTTTTAGCGTCGTCGCTACGATATGTTCCAACATCTCAGCAATAGATGTTAATAGCAACAGTGGAAGAAGAAGTGTGTTGGGCTGAGCTTTACCCTCATTTTGGCACAAGCGTCTTGTGTGGACTCCGTCCCTCTCAGCTCCTTCACCAGCATGGAGCCCAGGTACTGTGGAAGAGACACACACACACAACGGACACACAGTATGCTTAGTAAACAGCATGGGGAATATGGAAGTGAAGGTCTGGCTGGTTACACAACTCTGCAGCCATATTAACCTCCTAATCTCTGCAAGATACCAAACAGTTGGCTTTTAAATTGTCATTGTTGTCGTACTTTTTGTTTTTGTTTGTTTAATCAAATAAATGGACACAAATTTAACGTAATGTAATTATGTATAGCACTTCTCTGTGACAAATAAACTCAATTATTTCCTGTATTTTGAGTAATTCATGGATGCCATGTTTACTTCCAGCTGCACGAGCACAGGATTTGATTAAATGCACACATGCACACCCACAGCAGTGATTACATCCACCTTGAGAGGCTCCTTGAGGGACCCTTTGTGGTCAGACATTCTGCACACGCAGTATCTGATTTAATAAAGCAGCAACTAATGGCGACTGTGTTTTACAGGGACAATGTTTATGTCAACATTAGAGCACTTAATGTGTGTGACATCCACCACCTCGCAGTGGACTTCCCGCTTATGGAAGAGACCTTGCTCTTTAAAAGTGGGACTCCAAAACCCAGAACTGAAATGTTGAATATCTACCACACAGGATTTACATTCGATTAGCGATAAATTAATTATGGGGGCAAAACAACCTTTTGTACAAATTGCTTTGTTGGGGAGTCTGTTCCTTGGAAGAAGGTCATCTGGGCATGTTAATAATTTGTCTTGACTCAAGCTAACAATCTTAAATCGCTGTTATGGCAGGCTTGCTGGCAGCTATCCTAGAAATTGCATTACAGCTGCACACGAGACCAGCTGCCGTCTTGTCTACCGTGTCTCTGTGGCGGTAGTGGTTGGTGTACACAAACACACAAGTCTTTTTATCCAAATGAAATTCAAAGATGTTGGTAAGACTGAGAGACGACAGCCATGCTAGCAGCTATGTGAGGCTGCTGTAGGCAAAGTGGTGCTTTGAGCTAAATGCTAACATCAGCAAGCTAAATGGTCACAGTAACAACGCTACCATGCTGATGTTTAGCAGGTGTAATGTTTAACATGTTCACAAGCTTAGTTTAGTGTGTAAGCATGCTAATATTTGCTAATAAGCACGACATATGAAGACCTAGACTGATGGCAAAGTCATTAGATTTGCATGTTTTTAGTAATAAACCAGGCGGCGATTCAATAAGAGGAAGAACTCCCTAATATGTTTGTGTATTTGATGTATGAACAGATAGAAAAGAGCACACAGAGTCATTGTTGAGATGATGCTGGCTGTTAATGATGTAGAGTGTGGTAATGACGTTAGGGTATGTTGTCTGCAGGGTTTCACTGGAAATGGATTTGTAATAACGTCAGATAATATTTTCGAGCTCTGGTTGTAAAACGGACATAACAAAGTTAGGATGCCATCTGAGGTGCTGAACGTGGAGGAGAGCGTTTTTTTAAATTTAGATCCTGAGATGAAAATGTGAACTGTGCCTTTACTCAGTCCTTTTGGCTTTTTTTTACCGTCCCTCTTTCTCTATTTGCACCAGCACAATATACTCTCTTTCCTCTCTCCTTCTCCTTATCCATCCAATTCATTCTTATTCACTCTCCATCTCCTTCCAGCTTGCCAATATTCACACTGAGCGCTCTGCCTCCCCCTCTGTTGTGGCTCCCGCTCATTTATCTCACTTTCTGAGCTTCCTGGAGCCCGTTGTCCTGGGACATCCAGTGTTTTTTAGAGATGTTGACATAAATGGCTGCATGAAAGCACCTTCCTATTTCCCCCAGGTGGCCCACCCGTTGCGTGTTCCCCATCATCCGTCCAAAACACATTGCTTGTGTAGTTGTACATCTGTCAGAGGCCTAATGGTCCACGTTGTTTCTATCAATCTTCTGAGATGAGAAAACGAAAAAAGAGGACATTTTTGACGAGCCCATGGGATACTTTTATCTCTTATTCAGTCAGCCTCTATCTCATCTCGCTTTCATTCATATTTGATTTCAGCATCACATTTGATTTCTCTACCCCCTGTCCTATTTGTTCAAACTTTGATTTTTTTTCCGATCTCTCTCAAACCATCTTTTTCTTCTCTCCTCTTCTCCAGTTCTCTCTTACTCAATCATCTTCTAGTCCATGTCTTCAGCACAACGCCAACAAACCAATCAGAACGTGTATTTCTGAGATTACATTCCCTCTGGACGTTTCCAAGAGCCAATGGCATCTTAAGTTGCATTTCTTGCACTGCTGCAAGTAAGTAATCATTCCAGTCTGGGTGCTGAGCATACAACCAATCAGAGGTGCAAGGCTGTATCCGTGGTACCGTGGATATATAACATCCTTTATGTAACAACGGTCTAAATTTACCAAAGTGCTGAGAATAACTGAGTGCAGTATTGACTGAAAGGTGAAGTTTAGGGTCATTGATCTTTAATATTATTACCCTACCCTATGATCAGTTGAAATGGTCATTTAATTAATGAACCACAGAATTATGGCAGCTACTTTGATGATCGATTAACTGTTTTTGTAACCTGTGAACTGTGGACAAACACACACAAGAAGGGGGAAGGGGGTAGGGGGTAGGACTCACGTAGGCTTCGTAGTCACAGGACTGAAAGATGAGCTTCTCGGGGTGATGCTGCCAGTACTGCACCGGAGTGGACGAGGTGGCCTCGTTGGGCGGACGCAACGTGATCGGCTCGCACCACTCGCCAGCCTGGAACGACACGAACGGGATCACACATGTTAACAAGATGTGGCGTGACGTCGAGGCCCGTGCTGTGTATCCCATGTTGACATAACATCGCTGGCCTGATAAATGTGTGTAAGTTCATAATGTAACAGCTTTCCTCACCGAACATGAACATGCCTTCAAAGGGGACACGCTTCGGAGAACATCCGAGAGGAAATGAAACTTGGATGAATTATGCTCGGCTTTCAAATGTTCCCGTTCTTTGGCTCAGTTTAAGACTGTTTGCTGCTGCTCACCTCTTTCTCACCCGCTGAGCTTTCACCTTTTAAACAGAGTAAATACCTAAAGCCTATCTGCATACTTCTCAAATGTCTGCGGACAACAATTACGTTTTTTATGGTCTTTCATTCTTTGGTAAAATGAAACCAGATGATGTTCTAAGCACACATCCCGTCCCAAAGACTATGTTTATGTGCCTATCCATATCTGATTGCTTGTGTGTGTGTAATCCCCGTCAGAACGTCGGTGAGCCACTGCGGAGGTGAGATATTGCAATCAGATGCAAAGATGTTTGATAAAAAGCCTGGGGATAAGCCTTCAGAAACAGGCATAAGCCAAATCTACGCTAAACCCCAACAGCTTAACCGTTTTACACATGTTCTGTCCCGCACACTTTGACCCAGCTGCCGGACTCAGCTGCAAATCTTCAGTTACTAAAAGTTTTTTAAAACGTGTTGAACGTGTTTTCCTGGGTTTTGTTTTCTTAAAAAGAAAGGGGAGGAAGAAACGAGGGAACAGTCAGAGAATAGGGGTGATTAAAAAGATAATAAATATCCTCTTTTCTCCAATAGTTATCTTTCCATTCTGGCAAAGCTGACTCATCAATGCCACCTCGAGAGGTGCTGTTTCTAGACGGGGGGACACTGTGACGCACACACTTATTAAGGGATTCGGTGGGCTAAACATTAGTGTGTGTCAGTCTGCAGTGGGATGCTCTGCGATTCACACGGAGACACAAAAAGACCCTAATCATACTGAATCACAACACAGCTGCTCTCTCAGATGTGTGCATGCGTTAGTGTGTGTGTGTTTCTGATTGGAAGTCATAAAGTTATAATTTTGAGTTTAAATGAGAATAAATTTGGCAGTAAAGTTGAGACGCTTGTTAATGCAGAACGATGAAATCTTTTGATGTTTGATATTAGAGACAGACTGATAAACATCTATTTGGTAAAGCTGTAGATTATGCCTGATTGCATTTGTAAGCATGCCAACCAAACTGTTGCACTCCGCCCACTGCATTGTGGTTTGCATATTTCATCGTGTTGTAGCACAAAGTTTCAGGCATAAATTTCATGTTTCCTTAATTGTAAAAATGTATACAAGCTCTAAACTGCAGAGACGACAGCTGGCGTCAGATGGTCTGCCTGCTGCGGATTATTAATGCTGTCTTTTCAACGAGCAAACAGGCAGATAAAACACTTTTGGCTTGAATATTGTAGCTATTAGGGACAGCATTTAATTACTGAGATACTTCATGTATGATTAAGATCTACTCCACCGTCCTCATTAGAAGTGTGATGATCCCTGAAAGTCCATTAGTTTATTATAGCTTTGAATTTGTAAAACGACAGGATGCAACTTTGAAATCAGATATTTAATCATAATATTTTATCATTTAACTACAGCAGGAAGTTAAAAAACAGTATCAAAGGATGAATCTGGAGTTATTCTACATAATGTTTACTGTCAATAATCCCATGAAGACTCAAACTAACTGTGTTACTCCCAAAGCAGTCTGCCCTTTAGTATTACTGAAGAAATACTACAAAAAAGTGCATTTGTTGGGGACTATTTTCTGCTGCGGATTAATGGTACTTTAGTGAGTGTTTACGGTGACACGGAAGTGTCTGCAGGATTGACTCAGAATTATCTACAGTCCCCATGTTCATGGCAATTAATAAGGAACATGTCACCCAGTGTGGCTCATTGATGTGTTTTTAATAATGTGGAGCTCTGTGGCAGAGATGACGTGTTTGTTGCCAATAAGGAAAATATAGAATATTACCTAATTTACCCTCTCAGCATTCAGCCAGACAACTGTCTGATTTCCACCATTCATAATACTCTCCCCCCCCCCCCCCCCCTCTCTCTCCCTGTCTCCATTCATCCCTCCATCCTGTCCTCCCTTCCTCACCATGCTGACTTGGGCCATCTGTCGCTCCAGCTTGGATCGCGGCACGTCCTCGAAGTAGTTGTCATTGCTGCGCTGCCTGCGCCGGGCGTCCGCCTGCATGATGAGGTGCTGCACGTCCAGAGATCCACCCGGGACCCCCGCCGTGTACGCTGCCTGGCCCACCGACGGGCTGAGCTGGGGAGGAGTGTGGTTCCCGCCGGGCTCCTGGGACAGAATGGGCGGGGGGGGGGGAGAGTGGAGGAGTGGAGGGAGGTAAGAGAGGGTTCATTCATCATTTCATCACGTGCTGTGTCACTGCTGCAAGTACAATAAGTAGGGCAATTGCGTTCACTGTGCACTGTCCCATCTTATCTTTTCAGCTACAGTGCCGAATGCCGCTGAGTACTAGTATCCAGAAGTGCTTTTTAAAATCAGGGACAAAGACACCGTACTGTTACTTGAAGGTCTCAGCTGGTCCATCAGAGGGTCCTGAAGCAAAACACTGAAGCCCTGCCTGCTGACTGTCCCTTTAAGTGGCTTCATCCTTAAAGTGGAAAATTATGTTCGTTTAAGTGGCTTTCCAAGCTGAGCAGAGACAAAAATTCCCAAAAGGATTAGAACTTTTATACGTTTTAACGGTATAATGGTTTTACACACTAGAAGGTCAGCTATTCCCCCTGAGAGGTTGCTTGTTTTCACTTGATTACATATGAGAAGAGCCTCAATGGAAGAGGCCCTTTCCGGTGGAGCGTTACGACTTGGCCTCTCGGTTCTCATCCCGAGCCTCATTCTGTTCATTCACCACATTTGTCCTAATGCACCCAGCTGACAGCCACCGTTTGTACTGACACTGATTTAAGGAGGAAATGCTGGTTAAACATATCATTTTACCCTGTATTGAGTCATATACGGTATAATCTTCAGCTCTTCTTCAATTACAAGCCAGTGGCAGCTCTTTTCTTGAAGAGAAAGAGGTGCCACTGGCCACTATGTCTAAAGAAGTTTAGACATAGTGGAAAGCTAAGGCTGATTAAAGGTACAGAAAGGAGCCCAATCAACCAGGACAACACATCCAGCGTCGTCTCAGAAGCAAAGGGCCTCCCTCGGCTCAACATCACAAAGAGCAAGAGACTATTATAAGGACGTTAAAGCGTAGCCCCAATGGGAGAGGGAAAGCCAGTTCCCTGTGATTAGTATCCAGGACAAGCCGGCAGGAAGGAAACTGCAATGGGTCGGCCATTTTGTGCCTGGCGGAAAGATGTGGGTAATCAGTTGGGGTGGTAACAGCCGCAATGGGGAGGCTGCAGCTCCCTCACTGGGAAGGAATTAGTGCTTTCTTCCTCTGTCTGATGAATTCATAATTTGAATCCACGTTGAATTAGATATTGCAGAGGGTTTTCATGGTTCATGTAAAACACCGTCTGCTCACTGAGACTCACTCACCCTTAGGGAGATGGCCCGTGGAGGTTTTTGTGGGGTGTCTTCGTGTAGCCGGTCCCCCAATGAGGCAAGGATCCGTTTTCTGTGTCCGATGAGACTGATCTTCAATACCTGAATGAAACACACAGATATATTACACATTCAAGTTACATTACTAGCAGGGTAGTTTGTTTTTAGCTAGTTTCAACTTCTCAAATGCGAGGATTTGCTGGATTTACTCAGTTTTATATCATGTAATCTTAGTATTGTTGGGTTGGACAAAACAAGCAATTTCAAGCTCATAAGGCTATATGAACTTTTGATGAACAATGATTTATCAAATAATCAAATTAAATATTTTGTTGCAGCTCTAGCCTGAGGTTCAGAAGGAGTTAAGATGTCTGATTTTTATGTTCACTGCAAATGCTATGCTGGGTCAAAAGCTAGTGTGCTGGCAAAAAATGATGACTCACCGATATTAGCATAATTTAAAACAGCTTTTATAGAAAGTAAGAGTTCAAGGGTTTCCAAAATGCATAATACCGACATCATATTAGCAAATGCAAATGCAAAAAAAAAAAAATTAAAAAAGCAACACATAAAAGGTAACAGATTTTCATCATCAGGAGGCTGAAATGGAGGATAATTCTGCTATTCAGAAAAGTGTTTCACAGACAAAAACACCAGCACTCAGGAAAGTGCTAATGAGTGCATAATGACATGAAATGCCCCTGAGCAGGAGCATACATCATGGCATTATTGTTACATAACTAAAAGGGCTCGGACGGCTGTGTTCAAACTGTTGGTTGTGCCGTTATACACAAACAAGATCGTAGAGTGTACACCTTGAAGTAAAACACACATACCGGAGAGTATAAAGTACCCTGAAGGAGACTCACACACACAAAGAGACACTAATTAAAATAACTAGTATAGTCAAATTAATTAGAAATTAAAATATGAAGAGGCAAAGTATCAGAATTCATTTGAAGGATAAACTTTGGACTTGAGTCAGATTCACAAAAAGGAGGACTTGACTTGACTTGACATGAACAAAAACAAGCAACACACCTTGAATTTGTACCCACAAGGCCTCCGTCAGGCTTCAGTCAGAAACACCCCCACACCCCCACACCCCAACACAAACCAAAAGACTTTCAGGTTCTTTGTTCTGAGAGTTTTTGCTCCGACAGCCGTGAAATGCAAATTCAACAATATCAGATTCTGGCAAATTTGTAAAAGCCTATTGGTTTTCACCAGGCGCTCGTTACACAGGCACAAAAAGAGACAAAGTACGCACACACACACACACACTGGTCCACACAGTCCAATGAAGGCATTCATTCTTCCTCCGGTCACCAGGCGTCCACTGACTGTCCCAGTTACTGGGTTTTCTAAAGAGACGAGCTGGAACACGGCTGCTTTCTGCAGAGCTGTTGTTTGCACTGTCTACACCTTCTGGCACCAAGACATACCTCAGTATGCAACAAACTGCTGCCTGGCTTTATGGGGCTGCCTCTGGAGGTCTTCCAATAAAGATATATACGCGTCTGAGAGAGCGTGTGCGTCTTCAGGGCAAAAAGGTGGTAATGAGCCTCAATGCGAGGCCTTGGCGCGAGAGTAATGACTCTCCCAACAGTCTTGCTGTGAGTCAGCGCAACTCACGCACACTCACAGATACACACATACTTCATCATCTCACGCACCAATTATTGCTCTACATCTGGTAGAGAAACATAAAAATTACAAACGCTGGATGCACATACTTTGGTTCATTGTGTGTGTGCATAAACCCTAAACATACAAACGGAACATAAACCCCCACCGCAATGAATAGTGCAAATATGCCAATTACATGCAATCAACTGATCAAGCAAGCCCAAAAATGCTAAACATTTTCTCTTGTTTTCTTTGCCAAGCAGGTTTCATTCATTACATTTTATGTCAAACAGTAAATTAGGAGAAAGTGCAGTGTGGAAAGTGAGACGAGCAGCTGCTAAGGGGTTAAACTACATCCTACGCTGTTCTTCTCTGCATGGAAATAATGTATTTTAATTGTTAAAATTAGAGGGATCAAAGGGAAACAGAGAGGAGAGCTGGGACTAGCGGGTAGTGGAACTAATTGGTGTATAATGGCCGCCCCGTGCTCCCTCCACCAATTTTTATTCACTCATCTTTCCCCTCCCATCCTCCCTCTCCTCTCCTCTCCTCTCACTCTCTCTTACACATCCTCCTTTATGGACACACAGTGTCAGTTATACTCCAGCGTCTCTGCCTCCCTCCATCTCTGTCTGACTCTAAAGATGACATTGACTCGCTGAATTTGGTGCATTTTGTCTTAATCTTAAGCGTTTTTAACTTCGAAAAGAGCTCACTTCCAATACAGCTTGTTTTAAAACTTGACCCGCTGTAAGAAGATTTGATGACGTTTCACTAAACTAGAAGGTACAAAATGACCTCACCCGGGTAAAGGATTACTTTTTCACCTGATGTAGTAATGGTTATGAAATATTCATTCTCTTTGCTCCTGCTTCTCTCCCCATCTGTCTCCTGAGGGGCTACAGCGTGACACCAGTCCTCACACTGCTGTTTCATCACATACAAATACACGCACACACACACACACACACACTCCAGAGAGAGGACAGAAATGGCCTCGGATGGTGCGCATCAGCGTGTGTTTGTGTCTACTGTTCGTCTTATGCAACAGCCTCTACTTCAACTACAGTAGAAGCCTCAACCTCAGCCTGAAGTTCAACCGTCACCATGGCAACACAGAGCCGCAGCAGCAGCAGTCACCCACACACACTCATCCAAAATAAAGAAAGATATATATATATATATATATATATATATCCACATGCACGTGGATGTGTACTCTCTTTCTCTCTCTCTCACACACACACAAACAGCTGTTTCGGAGGCTGAAGAAGAAGATTATATTGTTACCCCTGAATGGATGAGAATGAGAATGCAACCCGACCATTATTGTTAAAACACAGACTCGAGCTCTCACTCTCTCTCTCTGTGATGCTTGACTGCAGTATCGCCCTATTTGCATTTAAATTATATTCGCAGCAGCTGCATATATATACTGATGGGAAAAGTGTCGGGCTACCACAGCGTACACACCTCTGCACCCCGTTCCTCATTTTCTATCCGACGCTATCGCACTAACCGCTCATTCATTTGAGCTCAACTCCATTCGAATCTACTCAGAGCAGGTAGAGTTGACGTGATCTCATACTTTCACTGCTCGTGTCTCTCCACTGAACCGCTCTCTCTCTCCTTGAATTGTAACCGAGTGGCTCGATGAGGCTTACTTACCCTCCGGTCTTGATTTTATTACCGTAGTTTTAAGTGATTTGGGACACTTTTTGTCTCCAGTATCTGGCTGGGCTGCAATGTTTGTGTCTTATGTGTTTGTCTGTGTGTGCCGATCAATGCACTAATCCCGTTAACGGTCCTGTTAGCCCGGATTGAACGGGCTTGATCACCGCGTTAGCCGCCACACATGCGGGTAGCGGAGCTGTGTTTTTCTCACACAGCCATCTCCTCTCTGTAGCCTGCAGTCACTTTACTACAACAAAAATAAACAAACGATAGGCTTCCTCGCAATTTAAATACCTGTGTATGCATGTAAACTGTTCAACCTTCCAAGTTATTTCATTCAGCAACAAGTCATAAAACACGGAAAAGCAAAACTTCACCTTCTTTCAAGATGCTGAATCTGTATGAACTTCCTAGAAGATCCTAAGAAGTGACCTCTTTAAGCACCAGAGGGGCCACAGAATGATGACGCCAGCTGCGACAAAAAGACATATTCTGCAAAGAAAGCAGTGCAACAATAAGGGGTGAGTGGTAAGCGTCAGTGATTGGGGGACATTAACAACGACCTGTCTCACTGGAGACAAAAAGCCTTTTCTCTGTTTCCTACTGGAAGGGGAGTTTGGAAACTCGTCGGCTCGCTGGAGCGTAAAAACCCAGCGAGGGAACCAACAGTCCAGTCACTGTCTGTGCTCAAGCTAGCACGTAGTTTTAATGATGGAGAAGGAGGGGACGGAAAACGCTTTCTGCTCCCGTTTAATTGACCCCCCTAAGTATCCCTTTCGCCGCCTTCCCTTCTCTGTCCAGATTCAGATTCCCTTGACCTGATATTACCTCTCATCATCGGCTCTTATCTCGTCTCACCCACTTTGTCCTTCTTTCACTCCCTCTCGCGCTATATCCAGAAAATAAGAAGGAGAGGCTGAAAGAGGAAAGACGGTCCGAGAGAATAAATAGTGTGAGTGTCAGTGATTCGGCCTAGTGAAAGAAGAGGCGCCGCAGTCGCACATTAAAGAGTTTCTTCTCCTTGGCCTCGGCAACTGCATGTGATTGGTCCATTGTTAGCTTTCGCTGTGTGTGTCTACCTTCTCTCCAGGCTCATGTCGATATGACCAATCACCTCTCCCCTGTAGACTAGGAGGTCGTGACCCCTGTGGTATCAACAGACCCTCTGAAGCCCCTCGGGCGCCGTCTGCTAATGGTGCGGTTGGGGGTTCAACCCTTTGAAGAATCCTCCAATCGATTTTTCCAGATCAAAGAATCACTGGCGTAGGGTTTCTTAAATTGCGCAGGTCAGAATACATTACAGGCCAATTGAATGGTAATATTGATCAGCAAATAGCCCATGTCTGTCTCAGTCTTAGGGGTTGAATACAGGACGGTGGCTGTTGAGGACATCGAGGTCTTGTCCTCTGAAATATGGATCTGGGGTTTAAAGGCTGTTTTTTTGACTAAATATCTCAAATTTTGACTTTTTCTTTGCAAAAATTGAAATACACTAAAAGAGGATTGTATTATCTAACAGAATTACATAGTTGTCAGTGTAGACAAGACTTTAAACAACATAAAGACATCTAGATTTTAAAGAGGCGGACCTTAAGATTTCCGTCCTGGTTTATTTAGAAATTCTATTTGGATCAAACCAATGGAGTTTTGGGCTATTCCCGAAATCTCAAACCTACATGATATCCTTCAGAAGTTGGATTTGTTTGTGTTTATACAGTGGAGAAAAACTATAAAACAACATCTTTTTTTTCTTCTGGGAATGTTGCCACAGGCATTCAGTTTGTAATACTGCAACTATATAATATAATATATTATAATTTGTACTGAATTTTGTTGGTGGCTGGTCAAACATTTAGGAGTGTGGGGGTGGGGGGGGGGGGGTAATGCTGAGGGAATTTGTACTCCAACAGCCCTCGTTGAGTCGTATAATTACTGCACTACAGTCATATGAAGTGGCTTTGAGCAAGAAAATGCAAATTTGAGAATAAACATGAGCCGATAATCACGTCTGAGCTGTGGCACTTACTCTGTTGGCTAAGATGGGATATGAAAGACACTAGCTCCCATCTTGCAATCAATAGGTTTTGTGATAGAAAAGCATTGATGTAATGTGGATAATGAGCACAGCACACGCCGAGTCTGAAAGTAGAGACATTTACAGCAACAACGCTCGGCTCATTTTTCATCCCGATTATTGACATTTTCTAACCCTGAATACTTAATCACAGCCGGCCCTGTCGCTCCATCCCTCACTTAACGGGTGTGTTGTTTGGAGGTGGAGCTTTTCGGCTGGAATGATGACTATTGATTTGCCTGAACTCTCAATAGACTACACCCACACACACACACACACACACACACACACACAACATATTGAATAACCCTCAGGAAGCATGACAGTGAAGTCTCTTCGCTTTGTTGAGAACCACAGCCGCTCCTACATACAGCAATATATATACATACACACACTACATTGCGGGGGGGGGGCATCGGAGGGAAACCAGAGACCACCGGTTGCCAAGCAACCAGAGAGCAGAGGAGAGTTGCAGCTAAGGGGGGGGGGGGGGGTTGTTGAAAATGATGTCCAACAGGGACCAATAGCACGGCTTGTTTCGGTGCTGACAGAAACGGCAGCCAATGAGAGCGCGCCGTTAATAAGCCTGCCTACACGGAGACAGATATATCTCCATTAATAGCACAAGAACTGTAACTATGACGAGAAGCACATGCTGTGTGTGTGTGTGTGTGTGTGTGTGTGTACAAAGTGCTCCAGGATCAAGGTTGAAGCAAGATCTCTCAAAGCTTTTCCTCTGCATACAAACACACACACTTTGCCACACACAGAGAGGAGCTCATGAATTGCCAACATGATGAGAGAGGATATGGTGTATGATATTTTCTGGGTTAATAAATACTTCAAAAGCCCCACGATGGAACCGTTTTTCACACCACAGAGGAGCACAAGCTCTCCCAAGGCACCGGGCTGTGTGTGTGAACATCCATGCATGTGTGTGTGTGTGTGTGTGTGTTTATGAGCACAGTACTATCTGGATGTGGGTGCTTCAAAGAGTTTATCCACCCTCGGTCTTTACAAACTGTAAAAATGCAAGTGTTCAAATGTAGAAAGGCTTCAATTTCATGACACAGAAACAATGATGGAAATTATGTTTAAACTAATTTAAGCGTTTTTACAGAACCACAATACAAGATAAATGAATGGTGCACATCTTTGATGACCAAGGCTACATTTCACACTTTTTATTATCGATCTTATAGATGCTTCTTATCGATCATGTGAATACAACCCCGTGTGTGACCCGCGGAGCTCGTATGATGCGCGTGTCCACATGACATCACGCGGTTTAAGTTGCCATAGCAACAGAGAGAGAGAGACAGAGCCCAGTAGACTGACGTTTACGTTGCTGTTGATGTTCGGTACCTTGCACTCCAGAGGTGGAGTAAAGTTCACATACAGCAGCTGCTCGCGGTCAGAGTCGGCGACGTGCGGAACATAAAGTACACGCGCTGTTGGGGGGAAAAGGCTACCGATACAAGGTCGGGTTAATAGGATGCTTGTAGCGGCCGTATGTGCATCTGTGAACTCTCTGCTGACAGACAGCTTAGGACGGCACCATGCTGTGTCACGTCTTTGTGATTCCCTGTGACTGGTGGTCAAAACTTTAACATAAGAAGAGGAACGGTTGAATATCTTTGCCGGTGCTTGTTTCCAGCAGCCAAATCCCATAAAAAGGAGCAGCCAGTGGTGTTCTAGCTGCCATTTTCCTCCTGATATTTATTAATTAGTGATCTAAATTGCATCATTATTTACAGCAAAGGAGGTTTATTTGCGTCCAATGTAAAAAACAAAATCCCCTTCAACGTGTTTCTCTGACCTTCTTACAGATAAAGGATTGCGGTGCACCAGCAATCCATTACTACGTTTGTGTGTGAAGTCCTTCCGAAATGTTTCATCACAAGCTCCTTTTCAATTAGTGCACAATTAAAACTTAAGTGATGTGTAAATTGGTTTCTAAGAAACATCTGTAGGGCTGTCCAATCAAAAGCTATCGTCTAAGTAAGCAGAAACTCAATCTTAACATCCCCAGCTGCAGCAAAAATGACGGTTTTAGAAGTGAAAATAATTATATTAAACTTGATTGCCAATAGTTTGAAAATGTGGCATTGCATTGTTGCATATATATACATATATATAGTGATGTTCTTGCAGTTTAGAGTGAGTTTGATATATTTCATAATCCCTCTCTTACTCTTCAATCTCTTTCATACATTAGCTAGTTACACATGTCAATTGTTGGGTATAAATATTTGGATAGATATAGATATAATCATCTCTAGCCTCCAGAAGAAAACATTGATGTGGTGGGACCTATTTTGATTTTGTGAAATGTGAATATCTACTTCGTAAACACTTACATAATAACGAGTCTAAGTTTTAAGTTACAAAGAGTCGGCTCCTGCTCTCAGATATTTCAAAACATCTAAATAAATCAGAGCCACATCAGAGCAGCAGTATAAATGTAGCCAAATATTGAAGATGTCACTCTGATGTTTAAGCACACACACACATACAGCCATTTCAAGACTCGGCCACTTTACTTTACCTGCCTATCAGGAAAACAAGTTTCTGGTAAAACAGCCGTCAGCTAATTCACGGTCTGTGTTCCTGTTTGTAAGTCCCAAAATAAGATGTCAACCCTTTGAAAGAAACTCCTCCTTACTAATGTCAACGACTGAAGGGTGTGAAATAGAAGTGTTAACGCGATGAATCATTCGAAGACGAAGATACGGTAGTTAACCAAACTAAATTGAATAAAATCAGTTTCTGAAAATACTGGTAGCATAACCAAACTGATATTTAGAATTCAAACCCTTAGCATCAATACTCCAGTTACTGTCTCTCCCTCAGCATCATCCATCATGCTGCGGTTTCTCTGGGCTGCCTACTGACTGATGCCGGTCACTGAGGGGGAAATCTATGGCTGTGACTCGATGAACAGGAGGCCGGATTATGATCGATCGGCCGGCGTCCGAGGTTTAAAAAGCATCTGACAGGACTTCCAAATCAATCTTTCTGTCCGTCCGGGCTGTTCTTAAACAGCTGGGTGAAGACATATACTTCTCTTCCCGTTGTCCTGCTGGGACCTGTCTCATTCTGTCCCTCTATTCTGGTCATGCGCTATAGCGGCTGCCTTGTTTCCCATCATCAGAGTTGAAATACAAGTCCAAACAGGCTGGGGAATATAGACTCATCATCTTGCCTGTTTCACTCCTGGTTGCCAGTAACTTAAGACAAAGGAGGTAAAATAACTCGGTGGTCACTGCTGTTTCGTCACTTTGAACACCTAAATATGTGCTTGTGTTAACGGTCAGCCTTAAGCTTGCACAGACTCTTACCAACTAAAAACATCCCGCTCTCAAGCAACTCTATTCTGTCTCCGTCTCGCCTCAGATTTCTCTTCTCTCGCCGTCCTCTAAGAGTACGTTAGTGCATGCAAATGAGGATAGGACACAAATTAGGGCAGCGATTGGATTTGAGCGGGTTTAACTGTAGTAGTAATAGCTTTGTGCTCTTTTTATCTGCTTCACTCGACTCAATCTGGAACTACAAAAAAAAAGGATCGACATGCTCTGAGCTGAAACATGATTTGGGGATTTAAACTTGCCTTTTTAGAAAGTCTTGTGATGCGTTCAAATATGAGAGCTTGATCCAGTTTCTGGCAGGAAATTGGGTTAATGTCCAAGAAAACCAAACATACGCCCAGTACACCATGTCAAGGGAAGGCTTTACCGTCCGAGTGAATCTAATGCAACTGAACAGGTAACATGATTCAAATTCCGTCAAAGATTCACAAGCACAAATTCCCAGAGAAGAGACAAAACGAAAACTTGCTGTCGTCTTATGATACTTGCAGAATAACACACCTAAGTTCTATGCAAAGGATGGATAGATGAACGGAAGCTTCATTGCTTCAACACTGAGCTCAGTCTCTCAGGTGGTCTCGAGGACAGACTCCCACAATCTAGATGCACTACAGCGTTCGTCTTTAACACCTGCGCACACAGTCGCGAAGCCAGTAAATTTGCCGAGTCAGCAGTGTTGATTGAGCGCTATGGAAGAGTTCCGTACGTTGCGATCACCTCAGCCTCGCTGAGCGTGACGGATGCATAAATAAAAACAGCAGGCGAAGAACAAAAGGATTAACGGCTCATCATCGTGTCCCTTCTTTCTCTTTCTTGTTTTTATCATCTGTCCCTCTTTTTCTTTCATCACTCAGTCCCTGTCCTGTCTATCAGCGCGGTTACCTACCTCTCCTCAAGACTGCACTTATTCCAAATGAAAGGTTGAAGAGTCTTCTCCGCTGTCTCCTCCTGTGTTTTAATTTTCTCACAATCTTCTCTTCGTGCCCTTTGCCGTTGCCTTCTTGCCGTCCGAGACAAGTTTGTCTTCCTTCTCTTCTGTCTCTTCTGTCTTCAGCCTAGCATTACTCCTCGCCTCCTCACCACCAGCTTTCGTCTCCCTTTCTCGCACTCTGTGCAGATTTCCAGCGCTCACCAACTCCCCCTCTTTCTTCAGCTTGCGGCAGCCAGACTACATCTCCTACATGTCTCTGCCTGAGCACGCTCTCTCTCTCTCTCTCTCTCCCTCGCTCTCTCTCTCTCTCTACCCAGTTCACATTCCCTCCTCCTCCTCCTCCTCTCCATCTCGTCACTATGGAGACGCTGGGCCCGCACAGAGACAAGCTCGTGCTGGTTCACAAGGAGTGTAGATGTGTTGTTTGTGTGCAGCACGAGTTGAGACAGTTCAACAGTTACTATCATCATCACAACGACATCAAATTCAATTACATAAAATACCAGCGGAAATATTCCCCCCCCCCCCCCCCCCCCAACTA